>NC_052504.1:32523069-32829362 GCF_014356525.2 Nilaparvata lugens
ATTTTTTGCCTCGACTGATCTTTGCATTTTATGTAATATATGTATGAAACTTTCATGGTGTGCAATTTATTTTTATTCCTCAACTCTATAGTATAAGTATCATTTATATATATATTTATTATTTATTGAATTACAAGAGTTATTGGAGAAGCCCATATCTAGGCCTATCAAGATTTTTTAAGACTGAATACTATTAGAAAACCACGACCTAATTATATCAAATCTCATGCTTTACCGACTGATGCCAAGCAGGAGGCTAATCGTTATTTAAATATAAAGAATAACGTGACACAGCTCTGCTTGTTGTTGGCTCGTCCACGTTTTTGAATGCAATGTCTGTAGTTTATTCTAAACTCAACAGATGGCGTTGAAACCTTCACCTAGTCATTCAATAGATGTGCAGAATTGTGACCAATGCAGCAAACGGAATTTAACAGCTGATTAGCTCTATATATTCATGAAAAGTTGATGGTCATTATTATGACCACCAGGAGTGAAGGGGTAGAAATGCGATGTCTATTTATATTTTCATCAGCTAGATCAGTACCTCCCATATGAGAGTTATAGATACCGATTGCATTTGGTCTCTCCACATTAATGAACTTTCTCTCTGTCTTGGAAAATCGTCGCACTGATGATATTGGCTGTACACCATAACACGTTGAAGCAACTGAAATGACCGAGTTATCCATCCATTGGATGTATTGGATTCCATTTTCACGGTCTATTTGAGTTTCATGATAACCTCGAGGCTTCTTTGAGAGCAGGTTTTTTGGTGTGAGATTTGATTTTTTTGGAATTCTATTCTGATGTATTGTACCTGTTCCACTGTATCCATTCTCTCTCAAAAAAATAAGAAGATTCTGATTGGTGAATAAATTGTCAAAGAAAAAATTATAATGTAACTTTTTTTTGTCATTAGGGAATTCACTCAGCATTTTATAGAAGGGAGCTGTTGGCTTTCCAAAGTAATTTTTCATAGTGTCTGGTAAGCCTTTATCTTTGCCTTGATAAAATTCAAAATTTGTTATATATCCATCTGAAGAGTTGAGACACCATACCTTATAACCAAATCTGATTGGTTTGTTTCGAATGAATTGTTTGCAGCTGTGATGTCCAAAATATTTTATCATACTCTCATTATAATTCATATTCTGTAATGGAACATAGTTATTTATAAATCTAGATTTCAATTTCTTCATTAGTGGTTTTACTTTGTTGTACTTTTATCTTCCATGTCTAAGTTAGTATTGTCTGCACAGTGGATGAATTTACATACATCTAGAAATCTGTTTCGCCTCATTGCACTCTTTACTAATTTGTTCCCTAGGTCATTTTGAGAGTCCCAGTAGTGCCGCTTGCTTGGTAGAATATTATAGCCAGACAATATTAGAATTCCAATAAAACATCGAATTTCTTTTCTAGTTATTTTTGGGTCAGACTCATTCTTGAATAATGCATACATTCTTGTCTGCTCATATAAAAGATCAATTACGTCGTCATCAATGAAACGCTCAAATAACTGTAATTCACTCAGATCTTTATATTGAGCAAAGTCACTGCGAGGAAAATGTTCCCATTGCTTTTCCAAATCCCCAACGATAAATTCACTTTCTTCACGTTTTGGGAATAGAAATTCATCAAGAGTTTCTGTAATATGAATAGCATCTGGCTCAGGAATGTTCTCTTGTTCAGCAGCGTGATCTCTATTTACACCATGAAAAAGTACTTCTGCATTGCATAGCAATTGATTTTTTGAAAGATTGTCGATTGTTGCTTGGTCTTCATCTCCAGAATCTTCATCTGTTAGAACCGAAGGCTCAGGTGGTTCAATAAAAATATTGGCACTATCAAAATTGGTTTCATTGTCATTCAAGATGTCCAGAGCTGCAGACAGACATAGTCCATCTCTGGAAACAAACCAAAAATATAAAGGATATAATGTGGACCTAATGACAAGAGGAGCGCCCAGTGGAGCCGTATGGTACCACCAATATGTAGAGTTCAATAATTCAAAGACAAAAGATGAGAATGACTGGACAAAGCCAGGAATACAATTATACACTATTCTAGACTTATTTGGCATAGTTGATTAGAAGGAAAAGTGTCAATTTATATACTTACTCAAAAATAATATCCGCAGTGTCCATCTCAAAAACTAATTCAACTTTCAAAGACTTCTGGTGACATTTTTCTTCACAAAAAAGGAGGTTAGAGCGTTCACAGCTGTTGTCAACACTGTTTACTAGCATGTCATGTGACTCTGGTGGCGAAATTCTGAACCATTTTACTTAGATGAGAGAAATAAATAGAGTAGTCAACTGGTACCATATGGTACCAGAGAGCGCTGATGGGTTAACTCGCCAAATGCACGGAAAACTTTCATAAAGTGAAATAAAATCCGTCAAAAACTCGCGAGAACATTGCCGAAGATCTGCCATGGTCGGATGATTAGAGAAAACTGAGGAACAAAACGGATTGTATAACGGAGTAAGTGTCCACACGCAACGACATGTCTGAGCAGGTCACGGTTTTTAGAGCTCACGAGCTCAGTTATCGCTGCAACTGTGCAGTCCTCCCGATGGACTCAAAACTGCGCAGTTTTCCGGTCCACACGCAACGTTTTGTCTGCAACGTCTTGAACTGCAGAGACAAAACGTTGTGCAAAACGGAGAGTCTGGACCGGCCTATAGACTATTCAGTTGAGGCACGTTTTTTCTACACTTTCTCATTTACAACTGGTTGCCCAATAAATCAATTTATTCACATGTTATGATAGAAAACAGAATAATAATTATATTACAAGGTATTATATTGATAAAAATTTAGGCAATGAAGTTATATAAAAAATATGATTATTCCATAATTGAAATGAATTTAAATTGATTAGAAAAAAAATAAGAACTGAGAAATGGTCAATATAAATCAAAATATCAAATAAATGGTCAAAAAGAATTCACTCTCTGAAATTCAAAAAATATTCAAGCTGTGAACACTTCTTCAAACCAATGAATGTCCTAATCATTCAAAAACTTGAATAGACAACGTAAATCCGCCTCTTTTGATGGATTGATTCTAACAGAACTAACTGGTTGCAACTGTTCATCTAAATCTATCATTAAATCATGTTTTGTGAAGTATACAAAAGGTAGATGCTGTCCAGTGTATGATTTAGATGCAACAACACCTCCTGTACAAGGATAGCTGAGCCATGGATATGATTGAATCTTGAATGCAGTCCTTCCTGCTTTCTTCAGCATAACCACACTTACGCTGTCTGTGATTTTTTTCAAAATTGGCATAGGCTACCATTTTTAATAATTAATGGTGAAGGGTTTGACCGCACACTTTGAATTAGTTCCAAATATTTCTCCAAAGAGTGAATTATCTTTTCTCTTTTAATTTTCTGGTCATACAATCCAAAATTTCTGTCACAAATGTTGAAGGAATGCTCCCTCACTGAAAATAACTGGACAAATATACTAAATTACATGCACAGCCAGCTTCAGAATGTAGTCATCAACAAATTATTATTTTTATCACCAGCTGCATCTGAGAAAGATGTATCTCTTTTACTTCATCTGACAACTTCTGTTTTATGAACTCTAGAAGAAATGAACACACTGAATCAGCATTTTTCCTTCCCTGGGTCTCCAAAAAATAATATAAAATTCTGGTATTAGCATTATGGCAATAATATTAAACAAGTATACCTATAGAAGTATTTTATAAAATTGCAATGTTTCATTAGTTTTGGGGAGTGGGAGATTCTGAGCGTAATCAAATTGCAAAACAAGGATGTTATTACTATTTTTATTGTCAGTTGTAGTTTTTTTATGGATCTTCTTATGTCTTATACTTTCTCAAGTGAATTTCATATGAAGTTTTGCAAATGTCATTGGGATTGGTTTTTAGTTTCACTATGCACTCTGAACAATAATCACAAATTTTATATTTTGGTAACTTGAAACCATAGTCTGTGCTTGAAAAATTTATAAGTCTTGTAGCTCAAATTTACTTCATTGTTCGTTTTTTTTAGTACATTTTTAACAAATCATAAAGCTTTTTAAGAGGTTGGGATTGAAAAAATATTTTTTCTGTGATTTATTTCGAGAATAGTGTGACTCTAGTTGAGAAATAAGTGGTAAATGTTCTTTGACAAGGTCCCAAACACTTTGTGGTATACTTCTGGGATTGTTTGTGTGAGTACCTCGTTTTTCCAAGAATTATCACCTTGTTTGACTTTTTGTTGAATTACATGGAGTCTTTTCACTGATATTTGATATAGTCTACAGAGAAACTGTCGGCAAACTGATTGTTCTAATCCATTTACATTAACACAAAACTTCCAAACGCTCACCCTTGGTATGGTAGCTCCTACTACATTGTAATGGGCCCAACATGGGCCGCGTCTTCGTGAGACGTTCAGGTTACAGAATGTTGGAAAAGAGAATAAACACTTAGGCTAAATAGCTATTTCAATTACAATACCTATTGGTGTAGTGTTACACTTTGCACCTCTACGGTCACTCCTCACTGGGTCACAGTTCATGAGGCGGGGCTTTGGGGTGGAGAGTCGTACACAAACTTGATCTTCCTACTACTGGATTTACTACTGGATTCTCAATCAGAATGCTAATTAATTGTCGATTTTTCCCTTGAGGAAAACTTATCAAAAATTCTCTTCAATCCCACGAGTGTCTCTCTCCTGAAGGGAGAGAGAGAGAGAGAACTCACGTCCTCTCTTCACATCCACTACAACATGAGTTGTAGAGCTACTGTTTGCAAGAACTTACATGAAACTGATTAAATAGGTCTTCCTGATTAAATGCTGATACTTTTCTACAACATTTTTGTTTACAACATTGCATTATCATTTCAAATGTTTTGCCTTGCAGTAGTTCACCCAATGATGATTTGTGTTCCTCACCAGAATATTTTCTCTTCTTATTTTCACTATAACATCGAACTGATTGTCCTTTTTACTTTTTACAATTTTCTAAACCTTTCATCTCATCATGCACTGACTCTCTTGTTCACTCAAATCACTCATTATTTTTGTTCAAATCAAACCATAGACACTCAGAACCTATAACATGGAAGCCAAGGCCGGTTACAGAGCTCGACCGACCGTCAGTGCGTACGTCACTCGCGCTTCTCTTTTCCATAGATATTCCATGTATCCGTACAGAGCAGGACTGACGGCACGCATACGCACGGTCAGGACCATGCGTTTTATACTGCGTGCGCTATTGAAACAAATAGAAGCTTTCAGAGCTGTACTGATCAGTAGCTCGATCGCAACACAACCAATTTGCTGACACCTCTGCCCGACAATCAGCTGATATTGAATTGAATAGCATAATGAATGAATTCAGTGCATACATATTAGTGTATTGCACTGTTTGTGAAATGAATTCATTTGGAATATAATTCCTGAAAAAGTCAATTGGACAATCTGAACTGAACACATCTCCATTGCTAGGTTTGGAATCACCAACTAATGGTCTCTTCCTCCACTGTATATTTTATTTTTTGTGATAACAGTTGAATTTTTAGGTGGTAAGGGTCCTGAACTGTCAATTGCCTGTCCTACTTCCTCAGTGATTGTTGGAACAGATGTAACTGTCTCTGTACTATCTAGAGCATCTAATAATGGAGCTATATTTCTAAATCCATTCTGCAACTCTTCATCACCACTGAAACGTTCATCATCCTTGGGAGGAACATCAGCTCCTGAAGCATGAAACAAAGTTTAACATCAGTAACTCTGTTGACTATTTAGAAGCTACTGAGTGCAATTGTCTCTTGTTTTAAGAATCCAATGAATATTTTATAGTACTAAAAATAAAAGTTGCTTACCTATTCTGGAACAGGTTGTAGTGGGATGTCTACATCAACTTCTTCATCACTGTAGAAGCCCTCCAGCTCTGAACAAGGATATCTCTCATCAAGGATATCAAGTAGAGATGGAATACAGCTTGGATTATGCAAATTAAATCCACAAGCTGAACTAGTAGAAGCCTGATTATCCAATGTCTGAAACAAAGATAATAAATCTCTTGTTGAAACTTGTTAGATAATAATACAAGTTATTGAAGATACTGATTAGGTGCAGAGACTTTTAAAGATATTGTTCACAAGACTTTTGAAAACTTACATTGACTGAAAATATGACATAAATAAGTTAATAGTGGATTATCTAGTGAAAAAAATTCCTCCACAATCCGAAATTCTCAATTTAAGTGATCTAGCATTTTCCATTGTTTCATCCTGCTATACTGGTCCTAGAATAATAGAAATTTTTTTCAAAATTTTCCCACCCTCTATGCCCCAAAAATGGGTGTCCAGCCGGCTGGACATGAGGACTTACCCTGGTAATAATTGACTTCATATGTGGAGACTATGAATAAGTTATTTGTTAGAAGAATTGTTAAAAATGCATAGTTTTTATCATCCAAGTCATTGATTATGGAATGAATTTCAATAATACTTTTGTAATATTATCTAATAAATCATTTATTAACATTCTATTTACACATTTCTTATGGTAGCGATTTCTCCACTCCCTTCTTTGTTTCTTTTTCCCTCTCTCACTTAAATCATCAATACTCTTAATCTTTTTTAAGGCCTTTCTATCTCTACTTCTTTCTTTTTCCTTCTTCTTCATCAATTCATATTTTACTGGATCTTGTCGAATTCTTTCCCTTTCTTTTCATTTCCTATGCTGCAGCCTTTCTTTTACTCTCACTAGATGGTTTTGGTTTATTGCTGCTATTCTTTTTCTTGCTTTTTGGAGTTTCCATGTTTCTATCTGTAAAACCATTAAAAGGACTTAGGCTATAGGCGAGTTAACCAAAAGCAAAGTGTTAATTAACCATGTTAAAAAGGGTTCAAATTTTATGGAAAAACATACATAATGTTTGCATTTAAGCAATTATAAAACTGGAGAAAATACTACTGAAAACTAATGCAGTATGGTTTTAGTTATTTGTGATAACAGCAATCAAACAATGCTTGTAACAGACAACCACATTAAACATTCACGACCGTCACACTGTGCTCACGACCGTCACATACTGGATGTGACGGTCGTGAGGAACCTTCAATGATTTAATATTTTTGGAGGCAACAGAACCTAACCTAAAACGCCATCTTGACTGATCAAAAGTGTGCATCTAAGTACAATATAATATCAGACCTAGCAGCTTGTAAAACAATATAAAGCAGTTTACTAAGTGTGACGGTTGTTAGTAATGAAAGGTACAAGGATGATAACTTACCTATATAATAATAATCCTGAGATTATTGACAATCAAGCGTTGAAACGAACTCATTACAACAATCAAAACAGTCCCAATGCTCACTTCCAGTGGAAGCACGTGCCAATAGCGCATTCTAGTGGTGAACTATTAAAGTAACTAGTTTCTGTGACGGTCGTGAGTCCATACCAAGGGACAAAGGGAAAACGTAGTTTTCACTATACTGGTATAGTTTCAAAATATTTTGAGAATGGTAATCTAAAAACATATATTTAAAAAACATAATACAGATGATAAATATGTAGGCTCTTCAAAAAGTACCTGAATTAACTGCAGAGCAATCTCACTTTCCTGGCTAGGGACACGTGACGGTTGTGATTTTATAACCCTTTTTTGAATCATAACGGAATAAATTAAAATTTCTCGGCAACTAGACTATGCAGACTAACTTTAATGAATTATTAGTTGTACTTATTCACAAAAAATATGTACTTTGACATTTTAGTTTCATCTTTAGCCTAACAGGACAGTGAAAAACTACAGCCATGAGAATAGCCCCTGAAAGGCTTAACCCCAAACAATGATTGAAAACCTTTAAAACACACAAGGACTCCAACACCAGAGCCTTCTCGAACTACTCTTACTTTATATTAATAAGATCTGTCATTAAATCTTGCTTCACATTCATCTTTTTTGGACCTTCTTCGAAGAACAGGATGTATTGATATGAGTCCAGCTAAATAACTATTTTGTGCATCAGTACCCCCTCACAACCAATGTCATTGAACTGTTTGATCAAGTTTTTTCTCTCTGCAGGTGATATCTTTTTGAAGCACTCAAATCGTTTACATTGACAGTCTTCTCCGGTTTCAAACAAACACAAAGCTTCTTAGCAACATCAGCTACTCTGCCAGTTATTTTGCGTTTTTTGGATGAATTAACTTCACTTACACACACATTTTCATCACTATCACTATCCATTGCGTTAACAATACACTAATAATAACAATCCACTAACAATTTGTAAACAATACACGTAAATAAAGCACGTACCGTAACTACAAACGCAACCAAACGTTTCTTCAAACAGCAGAACACTATACATGTTGCATTACTGTGCATGCGTCAGAGCCACGTGGGTTGGACTGAGTTGTTCATTCACCAGTTTCAACTGTACTGAGTTGTTTCTTCCACTGTAGTACATATCTTTCAACTGCTAAAAACAAAGAAAGTAGTTGTTTGTTCCCCTGTTTGCTTCATCATGTCAAACTACATCCGAAAAAGTAATGTTGCCAACATAAACACAGTTTGCCATTTTTTAGACTATGTTGGTTTTTCCCTTGAGCCCTTTTTTAACCCTTTCAAACCTACATTCTAATGATAAAAGGTATTAATTTTCTGATCTCATTTTTGAAATCCTCTATTTTTTTTATGAATTTTTAATACATTTTTTTTTTAATTTGTCAAACTTTCAAAATTTTACTGCAATGTCCTCAAATGAGGACATTGGGTTCCAATAGTAAATTTTTTCATCAATAGTAAAATAATAAAGATAATGGTACTCACTGAAGCTGTTACTGCCTGATATCTCCCACTGATGTTAGACACACTGAATCACACTGAATTGTAACTCAATTTATTAATGTGCTATATTGTTGTTGAATTTGTGGATTATTTTATCAAAATTAATATCCTTAGAAAGTTTTTGAGATCTATGTACTGGAAATTACTTGAATTACTGAGAACTTGAAGTGTGTATTAATTGCCTTTAATGAGTAATACTAATTAAAAAATAATATGAATAACGCAAAAATTATAATGTAATAGTACTAAACTTGAATAAAAAAGTCTGGAATAAAAACATAAGACCTTAGATACTTTCAATATTACTTTGTATGAAATGCCACAAAACAGTTTCTGTCTTTGTTCAGACACAAGTGAACTCCACATTTCATGCATTTCACCCTTGATTTCCCGTTGCACTGTGGGAATTTACATCGGATGGGTTGTGGGACATTATCATGCTGCGGTAAGTGGTCTATAGAGTCAAATTGAATTTCTTTTGCTGGTCTGACTTCTCCTCGGGTTTTCTTTACTTGCACAGATGATTGCGATGAACTACCTGAATGACCACGTTTCTTCAAGTGTACATTTCTTCCAAAGTGTAGCAAACCATCACTTACTCTCATTCTAAAGTGCAATAGGTAAAGTATTTCCTTTTCTGGTGTCTTTAATGAGTCAGCATCTCGTCTTTATTCAAGCCAACTCTGAACAATTGCAAAATCCACTGCATGAAAAATCAACCGTAATGTCCACTTTCGTGACTTTACAAAAATTCAATAATAACTGATCAATTGGTCGTGAAGATCGACACCTCCCATTGCTTTATTGTAACATTTAACAACTTCAGGTCGTTCTATCTCAATATATTTTTTCCCCTTCTTATCCTAGCGTTTGATGAGATCCACTGTTCCTACACCAACAAAGTTAGAACCCATTGAAAAAATTTTATTATCCATCCACTCCACCAAAATAATTTCATCAAGGCTTGATACTTCAAATGATGTACCTCTGTCCTTTTTCAGTGCATCTTTGTCAGAGATGAAAGGAGGTTTACAGAATCTGTTCAGTCTAACTGTTCCAGCTGCGAAAATTTTCTTCTGTTTCAATGCTTGAAATAAATGATAAGATCCAAAGAAATTGTCAAAGAACAGTTTGTGGCCAGCATTACCAACAACTCGCTCACATAACTTGAGTACAACACTACCACCAAGGCCATAGATGTTCTGAACTTTGTCATCAATCTCTGTAGAACTACCCTGATATAATATAAAATCATATGCTTTGCTACTTTGTCCACAAAGCATGAACAATTTAATTCCCCAGGGGGTTGGCTTTCCTTTTACATACTGCTTAGACTTGATCTTCCTGTAAAGGAAATCATCGCTTCATCCACACACAGGTTTTCTTCAACTTGAAGCTCTAAACATCTCTCACGGACACAGTCATATATTGGTCGTACTTTGAAAAACTTATCTGTGCAGGTGTTGGGTTTATCTAAATTATTTACTAAATGAAGATTACTCCGTAGCTCGAAAAACCTGTCTCTTGACATCTGTTCAGTGAAAGCATTCATTTGCAAAGTGGTGTCCCAATATAGCCGGATCCTTGGAAATTTTAGTGTGCCTACAATTATATGAAGAGCAAACAGAGTTTTAATTTCTTCAGGTGTGCAATGTTTGAAATTGTTCCTACCATTCTGTAATGCATACATATTTGTCATCTCCGAAATCAAATCAAACAAATCATCTGTTATGTATCTTTTTAAATAACATACTGGTGAAAGCAGTTCTTCAACATCATTGACACTGGTTGTGAATTCATCAGGTGAAATAGAAATGTTTCTGTGCCTCCACTTGATATCCTTCTTTGAAGTGAGTATTATATTTTTATAAAAATCAGGGAGGGAGTCAGATACATCTACAGTTTCAGTTTCCAACTCCTCATTGGCACTTACCTCACATTGATCATCAACTTCAATTTGTTCAACTTCAGCATCTACTGCATCAATATCAGCTCCAACTCTATTTATATTCAAAGCTTCACTGTCCCTTGATGTATTCGCTGTTTCCAAGTCTCTCTCATTCACACTTGTATTTCCGATGTCTTCACAAAATATTTCACAATCAGAAATATCACCATCAAATAAAACATCCATAATTCTAAGATCGTCTTCTGTCACATTATAAATATCGGGATCTAACTGGTGACTCATGTTGTTATTAGAACTCATTTTACCGTAGACCTACAATAATTGTCACAAAAGCACTGCAGTTTGTAATTTCACAATTCATAGATCTCAATCCAAATTAATAATTAAAGTTATAAACATTTCACTTGAACAGATCATTTCAATGTGAGAGCAACTTATAGTTAGGAGGTTATGTTATCATCGGAGCACGTGAGACCCAGTGTCCTCAAATGAGTACATTACTTTTTTCACCCATAACAAATATGAACTTCAACATTAAGATTTATTCTCGCGATTTTTGAAAAGCTGATGAAAAAATGCATATTAAAAATATTTTTTACAGAATTTGATAACAGATGCAGAATTTGATTATCAAACTTCAGAATTAGAAACCAATACATGTGTCTGTGATAACAGCTGATGTAATAGTTCATAATTTCTGCAACAGATGTCGTGGGTATCCACTTTTATGTGTTCAGGAGGAGTGAGACAACGGAATGGATGATATTCCACTAGCATTTATCTTTTCTTTGTTTATTTGTAGCTATGGAAACATAATGTCATCATTTCGGGACACTGGGTCTGAAAGGGTTAAGCTAAGCTCAGTTTTTTCTGCCTGTGCAGACAAGACAAGTTTGATTTTTTTTGAAGAGTCATCTATCTGTGGACAAATGAAGGCTAATTTCTATCAAAAGACTTCTCAAGTCAATATTATAATTTGAATTAATTTTGTGATTGGTTGCTGGTTAAATGCTTTCATAATCACAATTGTTGTTGTCAACAACAATTTCTTCCATAACCATAAAATTTCGGAATCATTTTGTTCTTCGTCGGTTACTAGTAAGAAACTGGTTTGCAAAGCAGTAGAAAGTAAGTCGTTTGAATTTTCTTGGTGATGAATATCTTCCACATCAGTTCTGTCAGATCCAGATACAGAGGTAGCTATGGTTGGTGATGGTGAATAATATCTGTGAATTTGCATGTTTCAATTCAATGATTCCATTCTTGCAGTTATAAGAATGTCTTGGATAGCTTTTTGAGCCTTAAGAGAATCGATTGGGTTTAATTGCCCCAATTGTGCTGAAACGTACTCTCCAAAATGAGACAGTTCATCACTAGTGTGTCTAACAGAACCATTTTTGCCAGCTGGCTTAACGTTTTGTGATATTACATGTAGTTTATCAACTATGTGTTCAACAGCTCGTATTTCGGATATTTTTTGCTTTTTGGAGCGTGGAGGATGCATTCCAGGTGTTTGAGATTTAGCTATTTTTTGTTGTGGTTGAACAATTGGAGAACTTGGAGAATCCACATCCTCTATATCGTCAGTCCCAGATGCGTCAGTAAGTGTGGGCAGAATTTGGAATTCCTTATCCTGAAATGAAACAGAATAACTGTACAAAATAATACAAATATCCTGAAAAAAATTGAGGCAATACATTTTTTTTCAGGTGCCTAGTACAAAGGAAGAGTGGGAGTTGGTGCAACGCAAATTTGAAGTGCAGTGGAACTTTCCCAATTGCATAGGAGCAATTGATGGGAAACATGTCCAAATTAAGTGCCCTGCTGAGAGCGGTTCGATTTACTACAATTACAAGGGTACATTCAGCATCATACTGTTCGCATTAGTTGATGCCGAATACAATTTCTTATACATAGATGTCGGTGCTAATGGAAAGTCAAATGATGGTGCAGTTTTTCAAGCATCAACATTGAACATTGCAATGGAACGTAACACCCTTAATTTACCACAGAATGCGGTTGTTGTTGCAGATGATGCATTTCCTCTAAGAAAGGACATACTGAAACCTTTCAGCAAACGTAACTTAACAATTTCAGAAAGTATATTCAATTATCGACTTTCTAGAGCTCGTAGAGTTTCGGAAAATGCTTTCGGCATTTTAGTTGCTAGATTTAGAGTATTCGACGGCCTATTGCATTGATTCCTCAAACTGTAGATTTGGTTGTCAAAACTTGTTGTGCACTTCACAACTGGCTACGCAAATCATCAGGGAAATATTACCTTCATCCTTCATCTGTAGATGTGGAAGACATGACAACATGCACAATCATACCAGGCACATGGCGCACCACTCTCAATACATCATGTCTGTTGAGGACATCGAAACTGACTTCGACAAATGCTTACAAACAAGAGCTCAAAAAGTTTAGAGAGCAGTATGAAAATTTCTTCTGTTCAAAACAAGGGTCACTACCATGGCAATGGAAGTGGATTGGTACTGATCAACCATCGAACAGCCTTTAACTTTGTACAAATGTAATATGTTAGCCTTTCCTGTATGTTGTATGCTGAAGGAACTGAGTATGTTAAAATACTATTACTGCAATATTTGTATGTAAATATGTAACTTATAGTATATAAAAGCATTTTATTAATAAATTATGTGTAGACATAAAGAAATGTAGTTTTTACTTACCAGAGTTGAAGTAGAAGGTCTGCTGGTCGAACGACCCATTAAAAACTTTGCAGCATGGAACCAGCTAAGTTTAGGTTCGTACAGTTCATCTGCAGCTGAACCAGATTTTTTGGATTTCGCAATTTTAATGCATTCTTGGCTGACAATGGTTTTGATTAGTTTTATTTTGGCTCTTACCACATCCAAGGTGATGTCGGGAAAATTGGTTTTCAATTGGTCTACCAAACCTTTAAATCCGGCATCTCTTAAATTCCTATTTTTATATTCACTCAAACCCGAGCTCCACAGTACAGGATAGTTTTCATACACCTCCAGGAATTCAATAATTTGATCACTTGTCCACTTAGCACTTTTTGAACTCATTTTTAGAAAGATGCTTTTAACATTAACAATAACAAAACAACACCACTCAACGTGACACTAGATTTTTAGGTTAATCCTTGAAGCAAGTGAGCTTGAATGTGTGTTTACACTGGTCAAGAGACCTTCCTACTTGTTTCAAGTGCAGCCAACTTGACTCCAAAAATCAAACATGTTCAACTTTTACTTGACACTTGAATCTAGGGGTCAAGCACTACTTGAACGAGGTAAAAATCACTTGAAGAAGCGTTTACACTGTTCAAGCACGGTTCAAGTTAATTGACTCCAGTAAACTTGATTCAAGTAACTTGACCAATGTAAACCCCGCTATACAGTGGGTCATTCTACCGAAAACAGTTATTTTACTAATAATTAGTAAAAATATGAAATATGACATATGATGGAAAACTTGATATTTTCATGATAATTAAGTTCTTTTCTTTCAGTGAACACAGTGGGGCCTATCTTGTATTTTTTATTTATGAGATATTACTATGTTTTAATTTAAAAACTGTTAATATCCTCACAACCGTCACAAGTAAGATTTATTTTTTTATAATTCATATTATGTAACATAACTGTGATTTTTTGCAGTAAAATATCTTTCTCCACATAAACTACACACACTCAACTGATTTAAATAAAAAAATAATTGCAATTTTCGTTTTTATACACAAAACAACACCGTATTATGATTATTAAATGAAAAATACATTGCTTCATTTGATATACTAGGCATAAATGCAATGCTATTTGATTTTCAAAGCTATAATATGTTTGGTTTAGTTTCTTAGAACCGGCTTATGTTTTAATAATATTATTATTTCATTTTAATTTCCAAATTTTAGCTAGAAGTTTTGATACGTGACGGTTGTGAGTGCAAGGTGACGGTTGTGAACGTTTTGTGACGGTTGTGAGAATAAACACTAATTATGGCATTTAATCATATTTCAATCAAGAATAACAATTAAATAAATATGATGTATGAATTTTTATGTTGGCATACCATAATGTTAAGCAATGTTGGCATTAATATTAAGTGACAATATATAAAGTATAATATTAAGTGACATTATTCAGCAGCCACTTTTTATGTAATGATACAAGAAAAAGTGTTAACACAGATAAACTAATTTAAGTTAGGGACGTTTGTTACACCCTCAAACGTATATAGGCCACGGTGAACTTTTGGTTGCTGCAGCACTTGGATAATGTCACTGCAGTTAACAGACGCTATATCTTCAACTGGAGGACAGACAAATTTTCCTCCCACTGATTTTCTTAAAAACATAACATCCATCTCCCCGTCACCATAAACTTTGTGAACTTGTCCGATGTAATGCTTGAAACTTTTTCGTGTGGCCAATCTTATCAGGACAAAATCTTTTTCTACCAAGTCGTTTGAAGTATCTTCAGATTCGCTGTCCGAATATATGTCATGGTACCATAATCTGCTACAGCTTCTGTTTAAATCTAATTGTTTGGTCAAGGAAAATTAAACATTTTACTGGCACTATACAAAATTGTAATATATTTTTCATGGAGAGAGAAACATAGATTAAATTCCTTACACTTAGTTTTGCTAAAAAAAGAGTAAGTTTAGGCTAGCCCCAAAAAAGGACTGATTTGAAAAGGATACTTTTTCTTCCATTTGAATGTGATGAAGGTCCTGGTTCCTCCATTATATCATCAGTTGGCTCCTCGGCTATGTCTTCTTCAGTTGACTCTAAATTCACATTTGAATCTAATTGTTTGGTCAAGGAAAATTAAACATTTTACTGGCACTATGCAAAATGGTAATATATTTTCCATGGAGAGAGAAACATAGATTAAATTCCTTACACTCTTAGTTTTGCTAAAAAAAGAGTAAGTTTAGGTTAGTCCCAAAAAAGGACTGATTTGAAAAGGATACTTTTTC
Organism: Nilaparvata lugens; assembly: GCF_014356525.2. NCBI lineage: Eukaryota > Metazoa > Arthropoda > Insecta > Hemiptera > Delphacidae > Nilaparvata > Nilaparvata lugens. The sequence continues at coordinate 32,538,799 of NC_052504.1, forward strand.
TTCCATTTGAATGTGATGAAGGTCCTGGTTCCTCCATTATATCATCAGTTGGCTCCTCGGCTATGTCATCTTCAGTTGACTCCTCAGATGTTTCTTTTGGTTTCATTATAGTATGTGTAACCATTTTGATATGTGAACAAATACTAGAAGTTCTGCAAAACTCACAAGATAAAAATCTGCAGTTCAGGTTCAAGGGTTCATCCAATTTCCATGTTGCTTGATGAATTTTCATTGTATTTGGAACAGGAATGATTGTATCAAGAGCTGCATTTAAAATTTGGTCAGTAACTGCCAGACTGCTGTCTTCAATTTTTATTATTTCTGCTTTTAGTGTAGAAACACAGCATAGGAATTCGTCTATGGTTAAAATATCCTTTCCTGCCAAAACCGCCTTATCTGCTGTTCTCTTCACTACTCCTCCTACACCATCTGCAACACTCTTTCCATGCCCACTCTCACTAAAATTATATGATGCTTCTCTGAATCAAAAATGTTGCATAAAGTGACAAAACAAATACAGATTACTCTTGTTTCTATATTGTTTGGTTGGACCGTCGCTTATAATGTGTACTTTGCTAACTTGATTGTTTTCATTTTTTATTTTGACAAAAATTGGTTGTAAATGCGCCCAAATTGCAGATGCATCATGACGGTTGTTTGGCGAAACTGTACAAAAGGTAGATACTGAAATATCTTTCTTATCATTGACGGTTTTGCTTAAAAAATAAGCCCCCGTGTGGAGAACCAATTGTTCATTGGATGCTCCAAAATGCCTGCTCTGTATTTCAGTACTGTATTTCAATTGATAGTTTTCAGAAAAATCCACAACCATGAAAACTTCATCATCATTCAACGATGTCCGCAAAGTCTTAGAAAACTTTGATTGGTGATAAACTCTATACATGTGTTGCATAAATGGTCTCATAGATGTCAACAGCTTGTTTTTCAACTCTTCTAACGTGCAATGCTCTTTCACTTTTCTAGTTACTTTAACCATCACTTGTTTCCCTTTTTTCATCTTCTCTTCTTTCAAATTCTTCCATTCAAAAAAGTGTATCATAGACTGCAAAGGTACAGAACAGTTTTCATTGAAGTTGATAGTTCTATGTTCACATTCTCCACATTCTCGGTACATACATTTTTTATTTTCCAAATCACAACAGACTGAGCTCACCAAGTCTCGAATATTCCTATGCTGGATCACTCTATATTGTTTGCATTTCTGGAACAAAAACCCGAAATTTTCGTGATACTTGCATAAGCAAGTATCCCTTTTATTTGTTGGCCTGTGTACAACCCAAAATGGTTTGAGCCGACAAAATAATGCATATGATATGGTGATATTTGTAGTTGAAACAAACTTCTTGTGGAGAATCAACAAAGTATCAGTCAAGTTCCTCTTCTGCATTTTAATTTTCTTTTTAGTTATTGTGTCTTTGCGACCAGGAGTACTGTAAGAGTTGTCATCATCTGTCAAAAAGTCTTTAACTTTGTTTTTTAGGAATAATGTTTTCGATTTCCTCTTATTCCTAATAATATGTTGTGGAGCGTTGCAGACTTTTTTATTAGTGGCAGTGTCACATTTTTTTGTAGATTTATTCTTTGTTAATCTGTGGTGTCTAGTTTTCCACTTGTTGGTTTTTTTTATCTGGTCCTTCAGTTGTTTTTCTAGTTCTTTTATTTTCGCATTATACTTCTCTCTTGACTTTCTAAGCTTTTTCTTCCTGTTAGCCTTTCTTGTTTCTTCTCTACGGTCCCTTTCTTGTTCCAAAATATTTTCAACAGGATTTGGCGAGCTTGGGGGTGTATTTATATCTGTGATTTCATCATTTACTACTTTCTGCTTCCGTAGTCTTTCAGCATGTTTATGGTACCGCTTTCTCCACTCAGCTCGTTGTTTCCTCTTTCCCCTTTCACTCAAATCATTAATGCTTTTTATTTTTTTTTTATTCTCTTCGTTGCCTACTTCGTTCCTTCTCTTTCTGTTTCATTAGTTCATATTTTTCAGGATCCTGTTTGATTCTTTCTCTTTCCTTTCTCTTCCTCTCAGCAGCAGCTTTTCTGGTTTTTTCGCATGAAGTAGGCATGCTTGATCTTGATTTACCAGAGTTTTTCTTATTAACCTTGTTCATATTAATGGTTTCAATGTAAGCTCTGCATCACCTGCAATAATTAATTATTTGTAGAAATAGAAAATTAAATTTGTTTAAATGAGTTGAACTATTTAGGGAAGAAATTCACTGCCTTTTGCAACTGAACCCTATGCAAAAGTATCAAAAAAAGTTTAAACCTTCATCAAGTACATTGGGTACCATATGTAAAAAATATTATAATAATTTATATATTTAAAATGTATTACTATATTGAAACAATCTTATTTAAGGAAAATGTTATTTTCAGTCCATACTTAAAGGAAAACGTTACATTTTCACGACCGTCACAGCTAGCTCACGACCGTCACATTTACCGTGTGACGGTCTCGTGACGGTCGTGAGTGTGACGGTTGTGAGGATTTCCCTTTTAACCAGCCTTTTTGGCAGCAACAAACATAACCTCAAAATACTCTTGACGCCATGCGACTAGCCTTTCAGAAATTTGTAATGTTAGGTTATCCAATAATCTAAAAACAAGCTGCTCTCAGCTGATTAACCGTGACGGTTGTTAGTACTCTAAAGTTACAAAGTCATGTGACTTACCTTTGTTGTTTCATTATTTCATTTGTCGATTGAAAAAATTTAAAATACACATCCACAAAAGAAGCACAAACTCAACCTGTATCTCTCAACTTATGAAATACAGTGACTAGATAAAGACAGTGTGGCCATTGGAAATATTTTTTCCCGCCGCCGCCATGAAGATTCCATCTGTTTGAATCTTCAAGTAAAATCGCTCATTCATATTTAATAAAGCATTCCTTCTTGAATACAAACTCAGTTACAATGTCCACTAAGCATTTTATAATTTTAAAAATTGTATTCTGGGCCTTGGAACAGTAAATGGAGGATAAAATAACCTTGATGAAAGGATGCCTCCCGTAACCTGATAGGTTCCCACGCAATAGGTAAACTTACTGACAAATTACTTTTCCTTATTAGAAAAAGCAGATATAGGTGAACCCCGCTCAAGTTGATGAGAATTAGATAATATAATTTTCATAATTATTGAAACATAATAAATATTGAAATTGCTAGGTACTTATCTATATTTTCATCAACAATTTTTGTTAAGTTGAAACCTACCTCAATAATCTCAAAAATTCAAGTTATCACTCAACTTTTTAATTAGTCATGTCATTTTTATATCTGACTTTCATAAGAAGTTAACATGTTTTTCATAGAAAAACTGATATAACTTAATTCCCATGACAAGACAGGACAAAATTATAGTTGAAAGCCAAAAAGACTGAGGAAAATAGAATCATGCTCATCAAAATCCTATGGTCCATATTTTTATATTGTAACTAGCCGTCAGGCTCGCTTCGCTCGCCATATCCGTCTAGCCAGGGGGCTCCGCCCCCTGGACCCCCGACTGGATCGTCCAAGAATGAGATCAGCAGGCTCGCTTCGCTCGCCTGCATTTTTTCATTTTTATCATATTATATTAGGACAATCCAGTCGGGGGTCCAGACTAAACGTCTGGCTAAACAGATATGGCGAGCGAAGCGAGATAATATTCCCAGGATTGAAGTAGCAGTGCCCAATCAATTTTTCCGCGATAAATGCATTTCAATCTTCAACTTGGTGCCAACCTAACAAAATCAACTCAACTTAATGCCAACCTGACAAAATTATTAATTTAGTTGCCAGTTAACAACTGTTTCGAAGAGGTACTCTATCTAGATTATAGTTCTATAGTAACATATGATATGGAAATTTCAATTCTAATTAAGAGATTGGGAGAAGAAGAATATAAATGCTAAAAGACGAACTTTAAACCCTTAAAAACAACCCTTAGAGTTGAAATATTGCCAAAAGATTTCTTAGTGCGCCTCTAAAGGGCCAACTGAACATACCTACCAAATAAGAACATTTTTGGTCCGGTAGATTTTTAGTTATGCGAGTGAGTGAGTGAGTGAGTGCCATTTCGCTTTTATATATATAGATAGTACGATGTCATGTGAAATGAAATAGGTATTATTATAGGGGTGTACACGATGCATATATATGCTATTCTGCTAGTTGGTGGAATTTGTACCATGAATAAGGTAATCAGCTGGCTGCTGTCCATTATCATCTTGCATTTCCTGATGCAACGGGGAATTTAAATAAAATTGCCAGGATAGCAGAATAGCATATTTATGCACCGTGAACACCCCTAATGTTTTCTTTCTTATTATATTAGGCAGATGATTATGCAATAGAATTGTAACAGTCTTAAGCCGCGTTTACACTATGTAACTTTGTTATACAACTTTTGATTGAAAAATGAGTTTATGAATAAGCTCTCATAATATTATCAGCTGATGATTCTACTCCCCCCTCACCTATTTCACCGAATTCTGTAACTTATTACAGGTTACCCACTTCATGTGGGAAAGGAAAAATTTGTTATATAACATCATTTTTATACATTTAACCTTCTTGTTCCAATATTATAAAACACGAATTTGTAACATTTCTATTGAACTTGATATATCAAAGTTTTATAACAAAGTTACATAGTGTAAACGCAGCTTTACAGTCTAATAATATTTATAACAACATGTCAACCTTCTATAAGTGTATGGGTGAACATTTGAGCATAAATTAGAATACAAAGAACATAATATTATACATTTTTATTGATATACTGTAATTCAACAAGAATTAATTATTTAGTATTAATTATCAAGAATTAACTCATCAGAAAGGAGAACTACAATAAAACGGTACAGTAAGTTATGGTTGCATTGCTTGCCAAAAACATATTTGCTAAAAAGAATAGTGATGGAAGGAGTTGATTCTTTGCCACTTTATATCTATGAGTTGCCACTTTTTAGTTCTATGAGTTGATATAATTTATTACATGACTATTCATCATAACTATCAGATCATATTATATTCATCATGACTATTATATTCGAAACAATTATTATGACAATAAGAAACTGCCAACAAATTCATAGACGACCTAATCTTATCTATCTATCTATACATCATGACTATTTTATAAATATAAATAAAATGAACTGCCTAATTAATTTAAGGTTATGCATATAGTATGTATCAATCTATTCATAATTTACTATCTATCTACTTACCTACATAAATATATATTTCACCTATCTATCAATCTAATCATCATGACTATTATCAATTTTAATAGAATTAGCTATCTCAAGGAAATGCATATTATAATAATTGTCAATCTACTATCTATCTATTCATTCTCATACCCTACATAACTTAATTATATTATAGGCTATCTATCTATCTATCTAATCATCATGACTATTGTTAATTTAAATAAAATTAGCTATCTTAAGGAAATGCGTATAGTTGTCAATCTATTCATCTAACTATCTATCTATCTATCTATTTATACAGATTCACAGTATTCAATAAAACATAGCTACAATTATACAAGTATCGATCTGTTCATCCTGACTATTATTGATTTTAAAACAGAACCGGCAATTTAATTTACTAATCAATGAATCAATCAACTAACTGTCTAAATCGAATGCATAGCTACCGATTTACTGCTGTTAGTTTTATTCAAGTTTTTGAATCTCCTTTTACTGGAAATTTTAAGTCTGAATACACTGAATCTCATCACTATCTGATGCTTGATGTTGTGGCAGTCAATAATGTGAGTCCCATCAACCATCTCCATCTTCCTACGAAAAAACTCTTTCAAGTCCATATCGCAATCCTTTGCAACACACCAATATTTCAAGAAAATGTTCTCTAATTTTCGAAAAAAATCAAAAGTTATGTTGTTGCAGAAGAAGAGGCACTTTTCTCGGAAGCACTTTATGCGAGTGAAACCTGCATACTCCAGTGACTCATTGTAAGTTTTTGTGCCAACACTTCCAACACATACCTCACATGTTTTTCCATTTTTAACTATGCTGGACATGATGTACCCACAAACGTTATACAGTGCACTGAGATCACTGTAGCTCATTATTGGAGGTTCGTACGTCGTTTCAATGTCGGTGAAAGTTTCTTCAGTCGGTACACATTTTGTTTTTTTTTTCTAAGACGTTCAAGAAGCCACTAAGCATCTCCCTATCATCCTCTTCGTAGCTTGTCTTAGACACATCACTCAGGAATTGAGAAACACTGATTAGTCTTAGAATGTTTTTGAATTGAGCCGCGTTTGGAATCACTTGTTTGATGCGCACACTGCTGAACAAATTCTCCAAACAATCTTGAGTGAAGCGAGCTGTCAGAAGGAACTTGTAGTGGTCTTCACTCAGTAGTTCTTTTTGTAGGTCCAGGATTGACTTGGTTGAAATGTTGACCCCTGTTTGTGATGGCTTCCAGTGCTTTTTTTCTCCTACTTCAATCCTAGTGAATAAGTCAATGAAGTTTCTTAGAAATTCAATCAACTCTTCGTAGATCTGAAGCTTCTCTTTGCTAAGTGCATTGACTGGGTGTCTTGAAGTCATCAATTTGAACCATCTTTCAACTTGATCAATGAACCAAGCTGTTGTTTTATATTCTGCTTTATTGCATTGAGCAGCTAAAAATTTCAATCCACTACTCACATCATGACTCACAACATGAGTAGATGTTGACACTCTCATTGTTCGAAAGTGAGTTGGAGTGAGATCCTCTTGACTTAATTTCGGTGCCAACTTGAACTCCATCTTTTCCTGATAATTGATCAAATCATTAATCAATTCCATTGTGTGTTGGTCAAGCAATATGTCTGATTTCTGGGATGTTTCAGTAGCAGGATTGAACATTGTGGGTTGAGCAGAAGCTGATGTTGATGGCAGTGTTGATGCAGCGGTGTAGTTCATTGATGTAGTTTCACGTACCTTAGGAGGTTTTCTGGGTTCCTTTTTTTAAGAAAAAGAGAAGATCGTTGGATAAGCATTCGGCTTCAGCTTTTTGGTTCCATCTTCCCTCGTTTTCTCCCACATGGATTGCTCGAAATGTAGTTCACAGAGCACTGATGTGTCACTGGGTGTCCATCCTTTCCTCTTCACCTTGGCTGCCCATACCTTTCTTCTTGCTGGATCCTTGGGATACTTCTTCATTACATACCCCTTCTCCGATTTAGTTGTGCACCCAAATGCTGAGCATCCAACCATCTGAAACATTGTATAAAAAAATAACAACATCAGAATCCAATGCATTTCATTGCTTGTTAGACAGTTCATTCATTATTGTGATCAACTCAGTTCACATACTTGAGTTGCGGATGCGTTTCGAGCTATGTTGTTCATCCTTGACGCTTTAAGCTGAGACCGGTCTTAGCTCAAAGAGCTGAGGATGAGTCACTTGAGCTCGAAACGCGTCCGCGACTCAAGTAAGTGAACTATATATCAAGAAGTTATAAGTTAGTCAGAATGATTATTTAATACATTTTCAATAAGCATGGATAACCTCAATAACCAGTTCATTCATTTTGTTGAGTCATGGACTCATTTTGTACAATGATATTTTTCAATAAAATTATTTTGTTCACAAATTGAGGGGTCTCATCTGGCGAAATTATGTTGAAACAAGTAACTTGAAAAGCATTTTGAAGAGTTCTAGAGTTATCTCTATAGATGTAAAATAGTATTTTGGCTATTTATGGAATCATCGATGTTAATACCCCTGAATAGTCATTATTATCATTGATAATACATTGGAATTGTCTATGTTATAATTATAAAAACTTATCTTCTATTTTTTCAATGATTTGATTATTATTTTTTATTAGTTTGTAATAAACAAGATTCATCTCAGGAAGAACAAAGATACTTTGAAAATAAGAGTAGGCTAGGCTAGTTTTACAAAAGTTTTATGTATAAATTTCTACTTTAAACTATAGCCTAATAAATGAAAAATATTAAATAAAGAAATATTTAATGGAAACAGTAAGCTCTTATTCATATAAGAAAATGCATTGCCATAAGCCTGCATGCTGCAATGTAAGGTTTGAATCAGGTATAAATTGGAATAGAGCATATTTATATGAAATTTGAGATTGTAAGAGTTATTTTTCAGTTGTCCTACTGGATGCAGGCCTTTCATAAAAACATGCCTGAAAAAGAACCTTACAATAAAATTATTACAATAAGCACCATTATGGTCTTACCTTATTTGAGTTATGAAACAAAGATAATTATTTACATCCAGGAAAGTTCATCTTGAAGTATCTTCCTTCATGTAACCTGCAAAAAGTACAACATATCATTAACAAATACACAACATTTTTAAATGCAGTGAAATAGAATAATTTCATTACAAATGTTTGTCTCGATTCAATTTAATACAATCAAATCAAATACGGTAAACCATATGGTACAGTACTATGTTTCAAGTGATTTTTCAAGTCTGTAGTAAGTTAGTAGTAATAAACTGCAGATCATTTTCTATCCTACATTGTATGAATAAAGTAAGTGATAATTATGCTTTCAAAGTTATTATAGTAAGTCTATAATTGAAAAAGTTGTATAATTTTACAGTTTATAGGTACATGAGAAATCCTAACCTAGAAATTTATTTGTTTCACAACAAGGATGGGAATACAAGAATTCAAGTTACCTCTTCTTCAATCAAATTAAATCTGTGTCAGAAGAGTAAGAAGCTCTTGTTTATGTATCAAAAAGATTTTCCAAGAATAATAATAACAACAAGACACTAAAACTACATAATGAAATAACTCCAACTAATGAAAGCATGTTAGGCTACAAGACCTACGCCATTTCATTAATTGCCTTAAAACTTACACATATTAGCCTATTATAAATAGAAAATAGCTTACCTTCCAAAATGCTTGATGCAATTTATCGAAATCCACAATTAAAATAAGTTTAAAATATTGAAATTCCAATGTCGCAGTGTCGCAGTACAATGATGCTATAGAGGATTCCAGTTTGTTTGGAATCTTAATGGCGGATTTGTACCACGTGATCGAGCTAGCCAATCAAAAGTGTGACACTCAATGGCCACACTGTCTCTATCAAGTCACTGTATTATGAAACTACCACCAGCGCACCACCGTGGTCAACGGAACAACTAATTCATATTTTGTGACGGTCGTGAGTAAAAACTTGGTTACAAGTGTATTCTAGATTAAAAAGTAATTAGAGTTTTAGGGAGAATATTGTTGTTTATGTTCTTTAAAAGAATATATAATTTGCATCACACTTGTCAATAGTATAATGAAAGTAGTGCTGATTTATTACCTAAAAATTAAACTTAATATCTAGGATATGAACTGGTTACATGTGACGGTCGTGAGTCTGAAAGTCTAATATTATTTTTTTATGTTGTAGTAAGGTGAAAAATCATGCAAGTAAATTTATGGAGTAATTGATTGTTATATTTACTTCAAGTTAATAGTCCATAAAACGATTTATAAATATAAGGAAGGCAAAAATTGTGTGGTTACATGGGTTTTAACAGTTCGGTAGAATGACCCCAGTATTAATATTCGAGCTAAATGATGTTGAATAATGGATACTGTATTCACATATCTGAATGTGGATACACAGTGTGTGTATTAGAGTCTCGTAAATATCTGCAGTAATCATTAAAACTACACACATTGTAAGTGTATATTGTGTGTATTGCACATCTATGATACAATTTTGAAAGCATTATACATCTAAGTTATTGAATACAGTAGAACTTTCATACTACCTATCAATTCAGATGTTCTTACTTTCCTTGCCCTATTACCATAGGTAAGGAAAGTATTGCTTTCCGAAAAAAATTAAGGTACCCGAATTTCTAAATTTCTATACGTTTCAAGGTCCCCTGAGTCCAAAAAAGTGGTTTTTGGGTATTGGTCTGTATGTGTGTGTGTGTGTATAAGTGTATGTGCGTCTGTGTACACGATATCTCAACTCCCAATTAATGGATTGACTTGAAATTTGGAACGTAAGGTCCTTACAATATAAGGATCCGACACGAACAATTTCGATCAAATCCGATTCAAGATGGCGGCTAAAATGGCGAAAATGTTGTCAAAAACAGGGTTTTTTGCGATTTTTTCGAAAACAGCTCCAACGATTTTGATCAAATTTATACCTAAAATAGTCATCGATAAGCTCTATCAACTGCCACAAGTCCCATATCTGTTAAAATTTCAGGAGCCCCGCCCCATCGTTTGATTTTAGATTCTCAATTATCAGGCTTCAGATACAATTTAAACAAAACATTTTGAGTGGAAAAGATTGAGCATGAGAATCTCTACAATTAATGTTCAGTAGCATTTTCACCTAAAATCAAAAATAAGCTCGAAATTCGAGAAAATGTGATTATCCAATTGCAAACTGTTGGCAACTGTTGATTCTATTAAATGATTCACTATGAAGAGATAGCAGACCTCGTGTGTCTCCAGCGTTATTGCCCTGTCACCAGCTGGCTCAAATCTTTGAATAGTAGACTTCAGATGCGCGGGTACACTAGTGTCAGGTGATCAATTTTCATAACGGCAAGGAAAGTTGTGCAAGTGCGCCACACCACATTTTTTAAATTCTAGTGCCACAAACTATCACATGCTTTAGATATTTAATATTTGCCAGTTACAAAGAACAAATTATCACAATCACGCAAAAAATTGAAAATTTGTGCATTATAAGTGAATAACTTGAAATGGAAATCACCTATCTCCTTGTAATATTTTTAAGATGCGATTTTCTTATTCTTCTTATTTAACTCTTTCATCCTTATAAAAGAACGCGTTCTCGCAAAACATTCGATGGCAAAGTCATCGATATTATCAAATCGTTCTTTTATAATGTTGATCAGGGTTGACATTACGTTTGAACATTTTTAAAGTTTTTTCTCCATGAAACTTTTCAAATTCTTTTCCGAGTTAAATTGTTATTTTTAGTCACTCATCTAATGGGTTAATTAGCGGCCACCTCCATATAGAAAAGAAAGCCAATCACAATTTTTCAAAGCATTTTGTCTGGATCGTTCACCATGATTGAATGTTGTAGAAATACCTTTTTCAAAAAACACGATAAGCTATGTAGCCTGATAGTACTTTCAGCAAGTCCAAGTTTTCTACAATCTCTTCCTGGCTCTCCTCACTTACTTCCTCCATTACTTTGCCAAATACTGAGTCAAGTTCCTCAACATCCATGTCATCCATACATGAATCTTCTTCAGAATGCGGCGGTATGACACATTCTACTTATGTCAGTACGAATCTAACATGGTTCGGAAGTGCAATTTCCAGTCTGTAATATTGCAGATGTGCTTTTAGTAAATGGAAGAGATTTAATTCTCTGACTCACTGTTGTTGGTACTAAAGGGTGGTCATAGAATCTGCCTATACCTCTAATCTAAGAGGAAAAAGATTCTAAAACGTCCTGATTGCATTGAGATGTTAACAAATATTGGGACCCTTCAAGCTGCATTTTGTTGAACAATCCCTGTGAACTCCGAATAGAAATCATGCATCTAACTTGAAACGGTTACAAATTCTCTTTCCCTATTACTCAAGCAGAAGAGCACAGGTCGGGCAGCTTATTTAAAACCAAATTTTGTAATTCCAAACTGGTACCATAGCCACTTTTCAATTTGTTGTTGGGGTGATGTGGAATTCTAGAGTTCAACACATCAAATCCATCATTCACGGTTGTTGAAAAATCTACAACATGATCATTGCCAGGTAAAATGTATGAAATAGTCTTGGCAACAGTTCTGGAAAGAAGTTCAGCTGCTTTCCTCACATTCTGTCTTTCTAGAGTTCAACACATCAAATCCATCATTCACGGTTGTTAAAAAATCTACAACATGATCATTGCCAGGTAAAATGTATGAAATAGCCTTGGCAACAGTTCTGGAAAGAAGTTCCAGCTGCTTTCCTCACATTCTGTCTTCCTGTTGAAAGTAAATGCCCCTCTGTTATTTTATATGCATATTTTAACTGTTCTGTTGTTTAATCAGGTCAAATAAAATATCTGGTCACCATTATTCCACCTGGCAGTTCAAACCCTTGGTCCAAGAGATGGTTAGGGGAGAGTGGGGTACATTTTTGATCAATTTTTAAACATTTATTTTTGTATTTTCTCATGACAGTTTGAATTAAACAAATATATTAACAGATAACTCATACTTTTGGGTAAATTACTTTGTTCCTATTGATACAAAATGTTGAAAATTATTAACTAAAGAAATATTTTTAAAAACTTGAGCATGTTGATCAAATGTACCCCGCGATGGGGTACATTTGATCAACATGCGGGGTACATTTGATCAACATGCTCAAGTTTTTAAAAATATTTCTTTAGTTAATAATTTTCAACATTTTGTATCAATAGGAACAAAGTAATTTACCCGATCAACATGCGGGGTACATTTGATCAACATGCTCAAGTTTTTAAAAATATTTCTTTAGTCAATAATTTTCAACATTTTGTATCAATAGGAACAAAGTAATTTACCCAAAAGTATGAGTTATCTGTTAATATATTTGTTTAATTCAAACTGTCATAATAAGAAAATACAAAAATAAATGTTTAAAAATTGATCAAAAATGTACCCCACTCTGGGTACATTTGATCACCCCTGGGGTACATTTGATCAATAAATAAAAAATGGCTTTTTAGGGGTTCAAATAATAATAAGAAGCACTCAATAACTTTCAAATTTGGTATAATTGTGGGTTTATGTAGTAGGCATACGTTTTAGTTCACTAAGTAATACAAAAAGAAAATGTCCAAATTTATGTTTTATTCAACGTAGGCCATTTATGTCCTTCATTTAAATAACATATCCTATTTCCCTTCTCCACAATAAAAAAGATTAATTATTTCTCTTCAACTGCTTGTATTTATTGCTAATACGGCGTTGACATTTGTCATCAATATAGAAGGGCCCATTTCCAATGAGATTGATGGGGCCATAGAATATAAATTTATTTTTGATGATCTGGATATCATCATCTTTAGGCCAATCATAGGAATCTCCTAATCCCACTTTCAAAAACTTTACTTCTGTTCCACCTTCTAACTAAATCTATCACTCTGCCTAAGTACCAGCTGATATCATGAAATATTGCATAATATTACTCCAAAATCGGATTGATTTTGGGAAAGTTGGTTTCAAGTTCATGAGAGCTTGTGTCTGAGTTCCCATCAGAAAATGATTCATAAGGCGAGTTATCACTTTCCATATACTCAGGCACAGACTCACAGTCTGAATCACTTGAATCTGGCAAAGGATTCAACTTAAGCTTTTTTGGCTGTGGTTTAGGCTTCAATGACATTTTAAGCCTTCTCTTTGCTTTTACTTCTCTCTCTAATTTACGTTCCATTTTCTTTCTTTCTCATTCTTGTTTTTCTAAAATTGCTTGTTTGATCCTGTTTTTTTCCGGCGTTGCTGTCAAGATTCGGGATTTTCCAGGTTGTTTTCCACCGCGTCCCTTACCACCACTTTTGACGATATAAGTTGGAAGGAGCCTAACACCTTCTGGGCCAGGAGATTTAAACTCATTTTGGGTGAAGCTGCAAGAAGGTGATGGTGCTGCTTCAACTGAGATTGGAGTAAGACTATCTGTTAGACCAATTGCTTGTTCAACAAGGGTTTTATTACTTGCATTGTCAACATTATCATGTTGACTTGTTTCTTCATTTACTGGAGCACATGCAGATTCATCTTCGGAAAACACAGTTGAAGAATAAGGCCATATGCCGCACTGTTTGAACCCTGAAATGATGTTTTTCTGGTGAATGATTGGTCATAAGCTTGAGAACACAAACCTGTCAATTCATTGATAACAATTTTTTGACCTGGGTGGCTAACCAACCAGTCATTTTGAGTCACTGACAGTGCTCTCTTGAATGGCCCTAAAACTGTCACATCTAGTGGCTGCAAACGATGGCTGCAGTGTGGAGGCAAAGTCAAAATGACTATGCCATTGTCTCTGGCATACAGAATGTTTTCTAAAGAGCAATGTGATTCATGGTTATCAATGATTAACAGTATCGGCAATTCTTTGGTGCAGCTTGTGTGCTTCTGGATGTGTTCAAGAACTTTGTAGAACAGAATGGATGTCATCCACCCACTTTGAGGACTGTTGGCTAGTCCAATACTACTTGTTACAGATCCTGTCATCAGAGAATCATGGAATCGGGCTCTTGGAAACACAAAAACTGGGGGGATGGTGTTTCCAGCTGCTTAATAATGGCACACATTGTTATCATGCTTCCTCTCTCAGTTGAAACAGCTTGCCCAACTTGTTTTGATCCTTTCCTTGCAACTGCATTGGGAGCTTGAACCACAGTAGGTATACCGGTCTCATCGCAATTATAAACTTTTTCAGGAGTGAATTTGTATTTCTCTAAGACCTCTTTTAAGTTAGCTTGAAATGCATCTACATTTAATTTGTTGAACCCTGTTGTTCGTGAAATACTTGTATTCTCTGGTTTTCTTAGAGAAAGTTTGTTGTGGCATTTCATAAATGATCTTAACCAGTCAATTCCTGCCATTTTTTTTCTTCCCATTTTTCTGGGCAGTGACACAAATGAGCAGCATATTCATATGATGTTTTTCTAATCAAGTGATATGTTAATCCATAGTTTAAACTTGAACATTTTAAGATGTAATCTTCTAGCAACTGTTCTTCTTCTTCAGTAAAAACTTGATTGGCTGTGTACTTAGACTGGTATTTAGAAACTGGCTTTACTGGAACTTCAGGTCTTGAATCTTTGCCCACTTCATTTGCTTCTGTAGGTCGCTGCTCTGAAGGTATGATGGCTTTTTGCTTCTGAAGCCTGTAGTACAAAGTGGCATAATTGAGGCCATGCACGGCAGCAGCTTGACGTATTGGCATTTTATTTTGAGTTGCATCAATAGGAGCGGCTTCTACTTCTCTTTCATTGACTTCTGGATGAGTTTTTTTCTTCACATAATTACGGACCATTTCAAATCTGAAACAAACAAACAGCACAATTAGATGGTATCTATATTAACATCCAAAAAAATTAGAGGTTGATATTTCAGATCAACATGATAATAGGCTATAATGTTCATACCAGTTTCATTTCTACAAGAGGAGAGAAGGTAATGGGTCTAATTTTAGAAGTAGGCATATAGGCCTAGACCAATAGTGTGCCTAATGATTGGCCTCAACATGTATTCACTCTTAAAGGCATAAAAACTAGGTTAAACAACCTATTTTATTTATAAAAGTAAAGTCTATGTCTAACTCAAAAGCCCAAATAGCACGATCATCACAACAGGGATTACCAACTGAGGGTTTTGTTTGTGATATTTCTAAGTCAGATACAAGCTTACGATTAGACCCACCCATAACAAATCCAATCCACTTTCCTCTACAAGTCTTATTGCTTGGAAGAATATATCGACTGTTATTAAATCTGGATGTGGTAATTTTAATGGACTGTATGAAAGATAAATGAATGCTTACTATTGAAATTTTGGTTATTTTAATCAACCCAGATCTAATACTATTGTGTAAACGAAATAATACTAGAGGTAATAATGAATGGGGAAAACAACAAATAAGGAATACAATTTTGAAAAAAATATTTGTATCAATTTAATTGATGAATGTTGCATATAACTTGTGCTGAATAAACAACAGATTGTTGGTTTTGGAAAACAACAGCTTATGCATTGAATAATCAAGTGAAAGATAAATATAGCATTTCGGCCTGCAATGCAAATTTAAATATGCAGGAAATTAAACTTAGTGATGGTTGAATCCAATAATAATTGAATAGTGACAGTGAGGTGAACAATATTGATATTGGACAATTTGAGGTTATCAAAACCATCAAAGGTGCACAGTAAAAAGACTTGACCATTGAGCAATAAAAAAGTGAAATCACCATGTATGTGATGTAAAAAGATAAAAAATCTACATTGAAATATAATATAAAAATTATCTTATGATAAACTTATGACAATAGTGATGTTCTGGTGGAAAATAGACAACATTACAAATTTAAATCAGTCATAAAAAACTTGGTATGGTGAAGGCAATATTCAAAATCGTAAAAATTGATATGGATTTAGATATAATAACACATAGAAAGCTAACTCATGGCATAACCTACAGCAAGAGCCAAGTTTGCCACAATTGTTAGGCAAATTGATAATCACAAATGAGTTGAATAAATTGAGAGAAGGTGAGCTGAGTCACACAACAAAATACTTGGTGGGAATTCGCAAATGTATTTGGCGAATTGAGAGAAGAGGTGAGCAGTCCTCATGACACAACAAAACACTTACATTGGGAACTGCACTGAGCCAGGGAAGGCTATGTACAATCAGAGAGAGGAACACTTGTGCATCAGCACAGCACTCATGATGGAAAAATAGAAAAGCCAACGAACGAAATATAACCTCAAAACACTGCATGTGGTACGAAACTGAATAACACACTAGCAGGACAGCACGACGCCGGCTTGCCTGGTGCGACGGAAATCAAATCTTTCCGGTTTACCATCGTGCTGTGCAATGCAGGACGTGCTTAGCACGAAATTCCCCACACATTGGCACGATCCTCGCTTTTTTGGCCCGTCCTGCAAGCACCACATGCAATGCAGGACCAGTGTATGAGTGTAAACGAAATATACATTTTTTAGAAAATCTGTAAAAAGCTTATACATTTTAAATGTAAACATTGTAATTAAATTTGTATTGATATTCATAGTCTATATTATTCATTTTATTCATTTATTTCAATTAATACATTACTTGGTTTCAATTTGGTATTGATTGATTTCAGATAATCAAAAACCATAATTTTTTTTCACTTATAAAAATTCAATATCGAAAGCCGATATTCACCATAATCTATCAATATCACAATAATATCGCATTTCCGATATTGATATTCATTGATATCGATAATATCGGAACATCCCTAGGCACGACCAGATTGGCATAGCAAGATGAGCGCCATACACTGCAAAGTGCAAATTCAGTTCGCTCCGTGCTATGCTAGAAGTCAGTTGTGAAAGTGTTATTTTTTGGTTCACTGGCTATGCCAGTAGTAACAAAGAAGAAAGCTTTATCATTATTGTTGACTGGTGTTCTTCAGGGAGACAGGAAAGTAAAGAAGAGAAGAAGGCAAGTATGGACAAAAAAATTGGTTGGAGAGAGAAAAATATTCAGACATGAGAGTTTTGAAAGAATTGAGTAAGATTCATGAATATGATTATAGGAACTTCTTGTGGTTGGATAACATTTAGTTATGCATTGGAAAAGTTTGTGCATCAAAAGACAGGACACTAATTTCATAAAAGCTATAACAGCTGAACAATGCTTAGTTGCCACGTTTCGATAGCCACTGGGAGGTCACTAGAGGACATGAAGGTCTCAACTAAAATTTCTATTAGAATAATCTTTGCATTTGACACACCACAAGTAGTGATAATTTATTTATTCATCGATGAATATTGGTAAAAATTTGGAGAGAGGAACACTGTGCATCAGCACAGCACTCATGATGGAAAAATAGAAAAGCCAACGAACGAAATAATACCTCAAAACACTGCATGTGGTACGAAACTGAATAACACACTAGCAGGACAGCACGACGCCGGCTTGCCTGGTGCGACGGAAATCAAATCTTTCCGGTTTACCATCGTGCTGTGCAATGCAGGACGTGCTTAGCACGAAATTCCCCACACATTGGCACGATCCTCGCTTTTTTGGCCCGTCCTGCAAGCACCACATGCAATGCAGGACCAGTGTATGAGTGTAAACGAAATATACATTTTTTAGAAAATCTGTAAATAGCTTATACATTTTAAATGTAAACATTGTAATTAAATTTGTATTGATATTCATAGTCTATATTATTCATTTTATTCATTTATTTCAATTAATGCATTACTTGGTTTCAATTTGGTATTGATTGATTTCAGATAATCAATAGTTGGTATAAATGTTCAAATATCATAGGTGGATAATTTAAAATTAAAAGCGTATGGTTCTGCAAGACATAATACTACCATAGAGAAGCAATAGCGTAAGTAGATATCCCATGGTATAGGGCGTTTATGTCGCAACTTTTACTGTTATCTCAAGCTGATAGTCCAGTTCTTAGATAGATAGTTCTTTCCTGTGAAGTTTTATGACGCTGGTAGTCTCTCATATTGTGCCATTCATACACTCTTACCCGGTCAAAACAGTAAAAATCGACAGTAATCGGCTTGAAATAACAGTAAAAGTTGCAACATAAACGCCCCATACCATGGGATATCTACTTACGCTATTGTTTCTCTATGATATTACTTTATAAAACGCTATTATTTCTGGTTTCATTTGATTTCCTGTACTTTGGTAATACCTTTATCAATGTGCATAGTTGACATCACAAAAATACTTTTGGTTCCTGTTCGGTACATTAGACACTACAGCTATCACTAAATAAGACACTAAAGGCAGATGCCTTTCGAAAGTCAGGAATACTTGAATTGGGGTTTCGAGTTTTAGTGACAAGTTCTGGTGGCAGCTCTCTTTTATTCTTCCCAAGTGTTCCCACATATATATAAATATGATTTTTCTTGCAACTAGTGACTCAGCTAATGGGATTCTGGAAAACCATTAAGGCCAGAGTTCTCTATAACTGATGAAAGTCAAAGAACAAGATCAATTGGCCTATTGGATTGTATGAATGGACTGTTCAATAACTCACATAATTGGTGACAATGTTTTCTTTTACAACAAAATTTAAAAACTAAAAAGGTAAAAAATCTGGTGTGGCGCACTCACACAACTTTCCTTGCCGTTATGAAAATTGACTCCTGACGCTAGTGTTCACGCGCATCTCAAGTCTACTTACAAACAAAAATCTGAGCCAGCTGGTGACAGGACAATAACACTGGAGACATACGAGGTCTGCTATCTCATTTAATAGAATCAACAGTTGCCCATAGTTTGCAATTTATTGGATAATCACATTTTCTCGAATTTCGAGCTTATTTTCAATTTTAGGTGAAAATGATACTGAACATTCATTGTAAAAATTTTAATGGTCAATCTTTTCCACTCGATTTTTTTTGTTTAAATGGTATCTGAAGCCTGATAATGGGAATCTAAAATCAAAATTTGCCAGATGGGGCGGAGCTCCTGAAATTTTTACAGATATGTGACTAGTGGTAGTTGATAGAGCTTATCACTGACTATTTTAGGTATGAATTCAATCAAAATCGTTGGAGCCGTTTTCGAGAAAATCACGAAAAACCCTGTTTTTGACAGCATTTTCGCCGCCATCTTGAATTGCATTTTATCGAAATTGTTCGTGTCGGATCCTTATAGTGTTCCAAATTTCAAGTCATTCCGTTAATTGGGAGATGAGATATCGTGTACACAGACGCACATACACTCATATATATATATTATATATATATATAAATACATATTAATAAATATATATAAACATTGATAATATATAAAATATATATATATAAACAGATAATATATATAAACATATTAATAAATATATATAAACATATATATATATTATATATATATATAAATATATATATATATATATATATATTATATATATATATATATATATATATATAAACATTGTCACCAATTATGTGAGTTATTGAACAGTCCATTCATACAATCCAATAGGCCAATTGATCTTGTTCTTTGACTTTCATCAGTTATAGAGAACTCTGGCCTTAATGGTTTTCCAGAATCCCATTAGCTGAGTCACTAGTTGCAAGAAAAATCATATTTATATATATGTGGGAACACTTGGGAAGAATAAAAGAGAGCTGCCACCAGAACTTGTCACTAAAACTCGAAACCCCAATTCAAGTATTCCTGACTTTCGAAAGGCATCTGCCTTTAGTGTCTTATTTAGTGATAGCTGTAGTGTCTAATGTACCGAACAGGAACCAAAAGTATTTTTGTGATGTCAACTATGCACATTTTTCTATATATATATATATATAGACCAATACTGCCCTCATAAGCAAGAACGCAGTATCTACTGAAGTAACCAAACTGAGAAAAATGAGGTCAAAGTTTGAATTGTGTTTGAAACCACTAAAATAGGTTTAACCTCATTCTGTGGATGTATATAGATATAGTCTACATAGAAGATAATTTTTAATCCTAGTATAATCCTAGTATTAGTAAAAATCCTCAAAAAATATGTTAGGTCATTTAAAAAGCAGATACTGCGTTTTTACCGGGCAATAGCATCTCTTTAATCATGAGTGTGCTAAGCAAAAATGCAGTACTGAGTTTTTCTCTAGTATAAACCACCAACATTTCATTCCAATACTTTAGTAAAAATGCAGTACTGCGTTTTTCCTTAGTATAAACCACCAACATTATACCAACTTCTTGGAAAAAATGCAGTACAGTCAACTAATTTTTGTTGAAACAGAATTAATAGTTATATTTATATCATAATTTCAAAATAATATTAACAATTTTCAGTTTCTATGTTTAACACATCTTTGGCTAAACTAGAGTAGCAATCTATGACTGAAAATTTTTAACATATTGAAATTTGAAAATATCCATTCTGTTTTTAATTATGATGAATAGATTTTACAAAATCTACATAAGTTCTATGTATTTTACTAATCATTGTTGTTTGAAATAAATGACACACAGAGATTTGATAGTGACAAAAACTATTTTTCAATATTTTAATGTGAAAAAGTAATATAGTACAGTATTATTATTTTATTCAATAAAAACTAAACAGTGACTTGTCAAAAATTATAAAAATACACTAAAAAAAAATCAATGTCATTCATTCTATCTTCTATAAAAGTTCAGTGTGATTCCCTATTAATTTAGCAGATATGACAACTTGTAGTTTAATGATAAATTAGTCTGACAAAATGTGTTCCAGAACTAAGAAATATTAGCTGATCATCTTTCAAACAAATTAAATTGTATTTGTTATAACTTTGTTCCATTACACATTATGTTGAGTGGAATAAAGAAAAAACTAATAAAATGATGATATTATACTTTTGAACATGGATGAAAAATATTAAATTGTTACCACCCTTTTTTAAAACTTCAAAATAATATATTTTAAAATCACAAACATGTTTCGAGCATTTAGGCCATCATCAATGTCATTGAAACATGTTTGTGATTTTAAAATATATTATTTTAAAGTTTTAAAAAAGGATGCTATGATTTTTCATTTTTATCTATTTTGACAAGTAGCCCCATTGAGTATTTTAATTATATTGTTATTTCAGCAAACATCCATTTGTAGCCAGAATTGTCTTCTGTTTGCAGGCATTAAGTCACCAAGTTTTTTGATTATATATCATCTCTTTTTTCTTTTGGAAAACCGCATGGTCTCTCCAAGTGGTTTGGCATTTTCATACCTCCTGGTTTACATGCAGATTTCTTCAAAAAATCTAATTCATGGAAATCCTCCTGGTCATGCGAAGTTTTGTATTTTAATGTATAGGAATCGCGGACTACCTTGATGCATGCCATGTCCCTTAGATAATGTCTTGTTTCTTGTTTTAACTTCAATTGCGAAGAGTGGTCTTGCCAAGAGAAGAAGTCGGCTGCCTGCATGTTCTTCACTTCTACATGTGCTTTACATGTTGCAACTGCTTCTTTGAAGTCGTCAAAATCGTAGGTTCTGATTTGCTTCTTCAATGCAGATTCAACGCAATGATGGAAACTATCTGCTGCCATGAAAGTATGCCCGGGAATAAAATAACAAAGTGTTATCTCTTTTGCATTTATTCGGTCACTATTCACCAAGAAAACTAAGAACGAAAGGAAGCACCAACTTTTATTTTGTCCCGCACAAATATCGAGCCATAGGATGATGTTCTCTGCATCTCTCTGTTTAATAAAAAATGCATAAAATGTGCTCACAATGTCTTCTTTTTTACGCCCACTTATTCCCTCATGCCATACGGTTGCAAATGTTTTATGCTTGGACTTTTCACCAACAGGTACAAAGCTCTCATTGTAGGCAACAAGACGTTTTGCAAATAATACTGCTTTGAAAGACTCCATCCTCGGTAGCATTATCACTTTTTGTAGATCTGCAGTGTAACACACAGTATTGTCGTGGTTTTTGTACAACCTAAGATGTTCTTTATACAACTCCCTTGCTGTTTTAGCTAAATCTAGATGAATCTTCCATTCAGAGCACTTTGTACATTCACTTTGTAAATTATATTTCTTATGAAGATGTTCAATTTCAAAACTTTCACACGTTTCACACTCTTCATTGCCCAAAACAGCAAATGAAATATTATTTTTTCCAACTTCCTTCCTATAAAAATCGTATGAAACTTGAATATTTGGGAATTTCATGAGAAAGTCTTTGTGCATCAATTTTATATTGACATCGCTGGGAAGATAACGTCTCAGTGGTGCATGTTCTCGACGGTAATGTGAGATCACTGGGTTGAATGATTCGATGTGTTCACAAACCTCTTGTTTTGAAATACAATTATTGGCTGGTGTAGCTCTACCTCGCATATCAGGTTTGGGTTGCAAAGAGGAAGCAGGTGTCATATTTAAAACATCAAAAACAAATCTGTCATTTTTCTTTTCATAACCTAATGTAGTTAGGAAGAATGATTTGCAAACCTGTTTGGTCTGTCCTTCACTGTTCTTTAAAAAGTATTTATATGTGTTTTTCCTTGATTCTCTTTCTTCAATATCACACCCACTGGTTCTTCTTTTAACAGATAGTCTTTCACACATATTCAGCACAAATGATTTCCGTTCAGCATAGGCTAGGTCCCAGAATTGAGAATTAATGTTTACTCTATCTTCTTCTGAAATATTTTTTCTACATTGCAATCGACATGATTCAAGACACCCTTCACGAACTTTATGTTTATTTTTCAATTCATTGTTCTTTTCCACTTTTCTCTGTAAAACACTTTTCTCAAATTTTCTTCGTTTTCGAGGAATGCCCTGTTTTGTAAAGTTACTTGCGGAAGTACTTGAGGAAGTAGCCTCCTGAGATGCATCTAATTCAGATATTAATACCCCTTCAGAAGAAAGATCATCAGTAACGTTGGTTGTATTCAATATAGGTACATCTACACTAATTTCAGTCCCATTGCACAGTTCCTCTGTATTTACCATCTCACGAAGGCCACTACAATCATCAATGCTGATGACTTCTACTTCAACCATATCATTACCAGATCCAGATGCAATACCAAATTGTTCAATAAAGTTTGAATCTGAACTATTGTTAGCATCAGCTTCTAGTGTGGGTTGAAGTTCAACTTCATTTTCGCTGTTGTCTTCTTTCACGAGATCCATCATCAATTTGACACGACTACTTATACAACTGTAGTTATTCACATTCATTTTCAGTTTTTCGGCCTGCACATTACAAACTTATTGAACAAAATTCACTTCACTCAAAACTCTCAACACTCAGCTTCTACTACTAACAGACAGAGAAAGGCAAACTTTAAATCACTGATGAATCTTTTCTTCATAGGTTAAGCAGCTGTCTTAAACACTGTCAATTACTGCAAATAGCATATGGTCGCCTCTAATATACTAAGCAAGAACGCAGTAAGTGATGTTGCTAAGGAAGAACGCAGTATCTGAGCTGTAGATACTGCGTTCTTCCTTAGTACATTGAAAATACTACGTTTCTGCTTATTGATAAGAGAAATATCATGTAGATACTGCGTTTTTGATGCCATTATTTCTCAAACGAAAAGAAATACTGCGTTCTTGTTTAGTTAGATGGATAGAGCTCGTCGAGCTGAGAATTTTGATATATATATATAACTCATTTTGTGAGAATTTTGTAGATACTGCGTTTTTGCTTAGTAGGGCAGAATACCCAAAAACCACTTTTTTGGACTCAGGGGACCTTGAAACGTACAGAAATTTGGGTACCTTAATTTTTTTCGGAAAGCAATACTTTCCTTACCTATGGTAATAGGGCAAGGAAAGTAGAACCGGTCACCTGGCTGGCACTGCCGATTGCCTTATCTATCGGCGAAAGTTGTAACAGTACAGCTTGAAAAAATGGCCGACCTTTTTTACGTGCTTCAGATTTGAATCACAGATGAAAAATATTTTTTGGCTGGTATTTTGAATAGAATAAAATATTTGAAAAGTATGTAATGTTCCAAACAAACATAATATATTTCATGAGTTGATGAAATTTCTGGTTGAGGTATTTGATTCAGTTGGTTCAATGTCAGTCATGATCATGTTTCAGATATTATTATGTTACTTCATCTGAGCCTCGACCTTCCAACCTATTGCCAATGTAAGTTTTTTTTAGAGATGCTTTCCATGTTATTCAAAGTTGCTTTTACTCCCTAGAGATTTTTTCTGTTTTTTAGACCCGATGGCAAAAAAGTGACACTTTAGTATTATGTTTCAGGGAGTAAAGTACTTTATACAGTAGGTGGAAAAAAATTTTTTTTTCAATTTTGTTACATACCTCCTTCATACACTCACCTCTTCAATTATTCTTACACCTTGAATGGGTTCATTGCATAATATTATGTCATTATTTTCAAGTTATTGTGATATTGTGTTTTAAGAAAAATCTGAAACCTTTACTTGTCGATATACCTACTTCCACATAATAAGAATAAATTGCTAATGAATTTATGATATTATTTGTTTAGCCAATATTGTTATTCACTTTACTTGTTTGTCTTTGACTTTGTAATGTACTTTTGTAATATTACAAAGATAAAATGAACTTTAATTTATGGAACAAGAAATTGAACTGCTTCAGTGATTAAAATTATTATTAAACATTGATTAAAATTATATATTATTTTACCTTCTATCAAAAACTTAAATAAATAAATAATAAAATAAAAAACTTGAATAATTTAAGACAATATTGTCAAAAATTGTATTTATGTAAAAGATTAAATTTCCCAAATTAATCTTGAAACGGAATAATCACTTGAGTATTATATTGAGATCTGTGTTCTATCGAACACTAATTTCTGAGTTTAGAATCGGTAATAATTAATCTGTTGACAATCATAATTCTATTTGTTGTATTTATTCTATTCTGTGTCTACTGTTTGCTGTTTTCATCAGTTATTGTTTGACGACGTTGTAATGCATTTGATGTACTCTTTTGCTACATGCATCAAAACATTTATTTTTAAAATATTCATTAAAATTTAAGTAATTAAGTTAATAAATTTGTTATTCAAAAATTGTTAGTGTTGAATTCTTACATTTGATGAACTATGTTTGGAACTCTTACAAAGTCCAATGTATTCAACTCATTTGATTATTTTTTAACAACTATTTACAAATAAATTTTAAATAAATAGCTATTCAAAAATCAAAAATTCATTCCAAAATCTTTGTTGGACACTATTGTTAGATAAGTTCATACTAAACTAACTGACCTACTGTACTCTATAGTCTTTGCATTAAGATGTTTTTTGGAAAAACTATTTTTGTTACATTTAGCTTGATTATATTTTAATATTTATATATTAATAAAATACTTCTTTGATATTTGTTTACTCATTTGGGAACCATCATAAACTCAGTAGAATAATTTATTATGTACTGCATCACAAAGTAGTAGGAACTCATACTTCTTCTCTGTGACTGCATTTAGAAACATGTAATTTCTTGACATTTTTTCCACGCTATTGTTATCAGTATAACTCAAAGATTGAGATGAAACTCTCTATTAATAATAAGTAGTAGGTTTTTTTAATTAGAGCTAGGTTGAACCCGCGTAACGCAAAGCACAGCACAGATAGCTTTCAACTGTATTGTTCTGTTCTTGTTTGCATTTTAATACTGAAATATCAAATGTCAAACTGATAAACTTAGCAACGTGACTCTTGCTCAAGTCGTTCTTAAATACACGTCCTAACTAGAGATTTCTATGTACACGCAGGACTCATGCGTAACGTGTTAGATGAGTTTAAGGGCTGGGCTTGAGATTTTTAAATGGCAATATCCAAGTATTATCAGAATTATTTAATCATTTCTATAATTTTAAATCTGAAGGAAAATCCAAAGTTTCTTTTTACAATGATATAGAGTTTTTGAGTTGCCTGGTTTATTAAGAGCATTCATTAGTATTATTTCATCATTTTAATACTTCATTGATTAAAAAAATATGTAGAAAATACTTTATTCTATTTATGAATGGAATAAATATTGCTGTAATGCTATAGCATAGGAAAAATATTCAAATCAATGCAAATATGGCCGCCAAAGTGATCAATAGAAAACAAAACTGGTAAACATAACTTACATCTCACAATAATATTTGTCTATTCATTTAGTGAGACAGATGTCTATGTAAACATGATGAAGCGGCGAAGGTGCAGGGACCTTCAACTTTGACGCTGCACCATGTTCTGACGCAACTATCTACATTCACTACTGTATTTTGAACCCTCTCAGCTCCACTGGTTTTACCCATTCAAATGTCGATTTCACAAACACAAATTGTGACAATCACAATAAAAATTAAATACGACGTTCAATAGTTTGAAGGAAATGAATTGAAAAAGTACATATATAAAGTGTATAAAGGAGTACAACTAGTTCTCATATCACAAAAATTTATTGCACAATATTTCCATTTAGCAGATCTCTATTTTTTTATTCTGTATCAAAGAAGTAATAATTATCACTTTTGTAGTGCGCGAAACTCAATTTGACTATCAGCATAGCAATCTCTAATACAAGGCCCTAGCCTACGATATTGCTACGTCGCAGTGTAGGCCTAGAATCTAAACATGATTGGTGGAAAAGATTTAAAATAATAACAGCTGATTTTTTTCACCAATCATGTACTAGATTCTAGGCCTACACTGCAACGTTGCAATATCGTATGCCAGGGTCTTGTATTAGAGGTGGCTATGCTATCAGTCGATACGTTTTAGAGATATGGAAGAAATGTGACTCTGACTTGTGGTGTCACTGACTAGTTTTATAAGGCATTTGGTGATAGTTTTAGACATTCTATTTACACTAATTACATTCTCACTATAGATCTATCATGAAGTCATGAGAAAAAGCTTGACTTCCATAACGCCGCTGCGATTTCAAGATTTTTCTCGTGGCTGAAACCTCTATAGTAAAGTACCTAGATACTCAATGTAATTATGGTAAAGCGGGTTAGATCACTACCACCTGGATTTATTTATCTAACCACTACCATCTAGATTTGTGAATCTAGGGGGTAGTGGTTGAACTCTAATGCTAATAAAAAAATTATTGAAAAGAACAAGTTCGTTGCATATTATATGACCCAGACCTGTAGGATTGGTGCAACTATTTTGAATTGGAAACTATGAAATTAATTTGACTCTTTTATTACAAACTTTCAAACATAATCAAATAGACTGCTTTAAATTATGAATGGTATTGTTGAAAGTGCTATAAGTTGGAAGGCACAAAACATAAAACTAGTGAGCTGAGGAGAGGAACTGTACGAAGCGGAAAAAGAGTCGATGATGTGTATTTTCCAGCCCATGTTCGAGTGCGTGTAACTGTTGTAGTAAACTGTATCCGGCCACGAGGAGTTAGGTGTGACTTCCAGAATGGCTGGATCTCCTGCAAGCAAACACCACGCTTATCACACAGTTACCAACAACATATCTAATTGATAAATAAGGAGCCATGTCAAACATACAATACTATAGTTACTATGTTAGATTGTGTATATGATGTGGTATTTCTCAATAATGAAAAAACACAAAGACTCATGAGTGGTTGATTTATAAATAGTAGTTGGCAGCATTTCTTTGTTTCATTTAAAATATGCAATAAATCATTCATCCAGAACAAATTGGTTTATTGATTTTAATCAACAAAACAATATTGTCTTTACATATCCTGATGGACAAACTCATGAAAATCCTATAATTCCAGTCTACACCCCCATCATTGCAACATTCCCAGGCTTGCCACACAATTTCCATTTTATTACCTCTGGCCTGTATTCTAATATAGGCTACTCTGTCATAGTTCAATAAGGCTGTGCAGTGTGCATCAAACTTTTGAAGCTTATCACCGGTGACACTTTTCAAAAATTTTGGATACTATCAAGTTACCAAAATTTATAAGGATGAACTTTTTCTCATTCTTATTGAGATATGAGTGCCTAAAGCTAAAATCTTTGAAATTTGTCATTTCAGAATTATCGGTAGTCCAGTCAACGAAAGGTTCTAGAGGGAAAAGTTTGGTAGGCAATTTTGACCCCGCAGTTCTGTTTATGGTAGAAAGGAGGTAAACATATCAAAAGTCATATTGAAACCTTTATCTTGAAGGTGTGACATTTTTAAAAATAAAACCTCATCCAATTATGTTATTTCTGCTCTTATAACTTTTCAAAAATTGATGGAAAAACTCCATGCTGATAAACTTATGTCTCTCATAGTTTTCAAGATATTAGAAAAACACGTTTGCCTCCAGTTTTTGCTCCTATTAGCTTCATACCTTTTTAATTATTGATGAAGAAAATCAATGCTGAGATTATAGTGAATTGAATTCTCTTCAATTTAATGTATAATTTATGCATAATATTGTATAATTGCATAATGTATAATTTTATGCATTCCTCTATGACCTTTGCATCTACTTTAGTGTTAAGTATAAATCAAGAGTTTTGAAACAATAGACAATTGACAAAGGAATTTGAAGGGAAATTTTTAACTTTCAGTTTTGTTGAGGGTAGTTAAGAGGTGAAGATATCATAACTCCCTATTATCACCCCCTGTGTGTTTTCTGCTCGAAATGTCTCGACATTGACGAACATAATCATCAGTTTAAAAAATAACTATAAGCCAGATAAAAATGATCGACACCAATAGAAAGAAGACATTCTCCCCGTTACTAGGATATAAAAATCTCACTCAATACCTCCCTTAATACTGAGGGAAGTGATATTCAAAAAAATAATAGTTTTGCAATGTTTTTAATTCCTTCAAATTAATTGATCTTCCTTTTAATCCTTCAACCATGAAACTTTTTCAGCACTATATGGGATATGGAGGAAGATATTCTACATCTAAGGTTAAATTGGAAATTTAAGAAAGTTGCAATTTTACAGGATTTGGCAAACCTGTAATTTCTTCGGTTGGAGGACCAAGTCTCAAGTAATTCAATACAGACTATAGAGGAGTTTGGGTCTCAAAGTAGTCACCCTTAAAAGCGAGTAGCAGGCGTATGGAGCTTAACTTATCTTATCGATAGCTAATCATCGCAACCACGAAACCAAATCGCATGTCAATGATTTAGTAACCATATTGATATAATATGGTCGTATCCATAATATAATCCATAGAGACCCTCAGTCTCATTATGGATTGGAAGAAACTGCTATCCTTGAGATTTTGCAGATCAAATTAAAAGGAAGAATTTTTGAGAATTAGTCATTCTCATCGATATTTTTTGATGTGGCTCACAAGCTCGTTGAGAGTTGCATTATTTAAATTCTATTTTGGCAATAATCATTGTGAGTGTTTACAGTTTTCAAACACTCTATTAACAATGAAATCAAATCATTACTTATTAATTAAATACATAGGTTACAATATGATTTAAGTAGATTATTATCTTCTAATAAGTTTTACAGGCATTATCATCTTATTAATTTAATGAAATAAATCTTAATAATTATAGAGTGCAGCAGCGAAACTTACTTTTTTTAAGTAAATAGAACTCTTTGTATGATTCAGAAAGTTTGTATAAATTTTTTGTAATGTAGACACATATATAAAGTTTTGTTTCAATTAGTTTTGAATATCAAATCAGGCAGGTGACGTCCCCCATTCTCCATACACTGAGTAAGCCGATTTCTGGCGTTTGTCATGACTCCTGCCAGCATTTCAGGCGTGATGTTAGCAATTTCTTCCCTGGTATTGATCTTCAAATCTTGTAGGGTCCTTGGACGGTTCACAAGGGATTTCGAAAACCCCAATAGAAATAATTTACAAGGGTTCAAATTGAGAGATCGGGCTGGCCACTCCAAATCACTCCTAAGTGAGATGAGGCGTCTTGGAAAGTGTTCCCTCAATGAAGTCACGTAGTGACCCACGTAACAATTGATTTCCGGTCCGGGACAGTAGCCAAAGGGGTTAAATTAAAACGATTTCAAAATGCGCGTTTGGTTATGATCACAGAACATACGCTCGAAAAATAAGTCTCAAGGCAAATGCACGCTTCTTATTGTTCCAATGCATGATGGCGACTATACATGTCGGGAAGAAAACTTTATAGTCCGACCTCTCTAACGAGACCGATTTTGCTCTACTACATCAGCTGAATGAATTGCGTTCACTTAAAAAAAAAGTTTTGCTGCCGCACCCGGTATCATGAACTTATAGTTTACCTGATTCGCACGTTACATGTAGAGATTTATTGAATTTTCTAAAAGTGGGAAAATCATCATCCAGCCGCCTATCAACACCTTTGTGACGAGCAAGACACAAAGGTCCGGCTGAAACGACAAAATAATTCAGATTAGATAATAATGTTTATATGGATTATTTGTAAATTAGCCTTTGATATAGTCTTTTTCATAGAAGGCTACTGAATTTATCTTTTACACTACGGTATAAGGGATGCAGGGATAGACCTATAGAAAGAAGTTACAATACTTTTGTTTTCAACTTATTATTGGAAGTCATATTTACTGACAATCAAAGCTAGAACTAGACAGTGTCAAAATTGGATTCTGAAGGTAGGACTGTCATTGACAACATTATATTGCAAAGCAAAGTTCAAGCAAAATTGTTGATGAACTAAGCATCATTGATGCACAGACAATACCGACCATTTTTTGACGTCATTCCAAAAGCAAGTTAATAACGCAACACTATTTCAATGCTTATGAGATTTTGTAAAATAGGTTTCTTTTCTTTAAGATATAGTTGCTAACATTTATTTTTAGTGGAATCAGGACGAGATGGCCCCATACATCCATAAAACGTTACTTGATATTGGGAACTTTATTATTAACGTACTGTTACTTCTATAATTTATAAAACAAAATAACTTTGACAAAAACATCATAGATAAATATTTTACAATTTAATTTTTTCTATTAGACTAATAATGGAAAATAAAAACATTCAAACCCTTGATTACTTTTAAAACATATGAACGAATGTCAATCAATTTCATCCACATCAATACTACTCATCATTGACGCTCCACTAGGCCTTGGCTGATAGTCTATGGGCTGCACATTTCTCAAAACGTAAGAATAAACAAAATTGAGCAACAACATGAGATACATCAACATTATAATCAATGCTGCAGCTAATAAGATATTTAAAACACCGTATAAGAATCGCAGCAACATCTGCTTATCCTCATGTTTTTTTCAAAAACTTTGATTTTACCAAGAATTAAGGAATGACATTAGAATTTAAAGGACCACTTATTACGTAGCCTATCGTATCCAAACTTGAAACACTAACCTATTAAGAACATTTTTTCATTGACAGATGAAAAACTCTGGCTGTATTTATTTACATTCTATTAATTGATGCATCCTGATGCATTTTATTAAGTTAAGTGTATGGGGATTTCACCTGAGAGTTTACAGCTGGGCAAGTTATACAATAGTATAACTAGGTATCAAAAATCTCCTATCTACTAATAATATCATCCATCTTCAGTATCATCTATAACGATCCATCGAATATTAAAAATAAAAATCTTTAGAATAATGTAAATAATTATTGAAATCGTTAAAAAATTGAAATTATTATCGTAATTCCTTACATAATTATTAAATGGAATAATATTCTATTTTAACCATTTCTGAGGTCATGAGTGATGAGAATTATTACGTTCGGTACAAATTGCAACACAATTCAATAATAAAAAACAATAATAATAAATAGACAATAAGAATAATCAGACATTAATAACTCAACACTCGTCCTAAAAAATCAGTAGTCAAGAGATGCGTAGTCAAAGTTTTGTTACATAGGCTACATAAATAATAATATTAAAACTATTACATTGTTCTGGCTACAGTAACTATAAGTTATACCACAGTGTGTCCATTGACTGGCATGCATTTGATTGGATAGCATGATCAAGTGGTACAAATCTGCCATTAAGATTCCAAACAAACTTTATTCCTATCTTATTGCATTGTAAAGTTGCACTTCTTTTACCGATCGGAAACATATTTTGAACTTACGATAATTTGGGAATAACATTTTCGATAGGAATTTGATTATACTTTTACATAAACCAATAAAGATAATTCTAAAAACATTCATAAAGCTTAAAACATCAATTTTTCTTCTCTCGGGCTCCTCGCGGACCACTTATTGTGAACCACTAATCTAGATAAATATTATGCAAAAAGATAAATCTCAATTTTATTGTACCCCCTCATTCAATTTATTGGATTGAACTTCTAATAATATAATTCCAAAATATTTTTAGCGGCTCATTTGAATATAACATTTTTGAAATATATAACCGTGATTAAGTGCTGATTGAAGACGTATTGACTTCTCTGATTGATTCTCTTCAGTCCTGAGTACCCTACCCATTACATGTTCAATTGTTGAATAGCTGTTGATATAATATGAGTTTCGATTTGCACTACCACGAGCAGTGGTCAAGATTTGAAATATTTAAATATAAATAATAATTAATGGTTATGGGTTTTGTGTTTTATTTTTAAATTGTTTACATGTTTATTGAATTACCAAACGTGCCTATCAATAATATAAATCAATATGTGGCACGAGCAGTGTGACATGTTGCACCATCTTGTTTGAACCACAGCTCCTGGACATCATGGTTGTTCAATTCAGGAATGAAAAAGTTAGTAATCTTCCATAAAGTGGATGGACACATATCCAATTGCTGTGCTCGATGGCGGATGGACTCATTCGGGTCTTCCTCAATGCTACGCTCTACAGTAGCAATACCCACTTCTGTACGCACCGTACGGCGTCTCTGAGGATGCGAGTTATCAATAAGAGTAAACGAGGTGCGAAAACGAGAGTTAATCGAATTAACTGCTCTGATGGACGATTTTTTTCAACGATAAAATTGAGGGCGCGATACGTATCCTATTCCGCATAGAACCATTATTTTCGAAATAAAATTGCACTATTTGCCAGCATTGTTCAGAGGTAAGTTTATTCATGATGAATTGCCAAACAAAACTGAGAATAAATCATGTAACATCTGTTAAATCGGTCGCCATCTTGAACAGTGAGGCCAATTTAAAATTCTATACCTCTAAAAAAGCACCCGTTATTACAACACATTTTCCAATATTTCAAATAATAAGTCATCAACAGTCAATTTCAAACCTCATGATCAGAGCATCACACCCTCAGCAAAAATAAAGAAAGAAGAAAATGAATGAAAATAGCAGAGACCTGAGGTTGGACGTGGTTGACCACGCAATGTATACTGAACTCCACCCAGAACTCGAATCTGCTTCTGAGCAGCTTCACTGAGCCTCTCCACACCCCCATGCGGCTCATCAGTGATTATGAATGGATTGTAGAACTCGGCACTGTGAGGGTTATTGCCACCAAAGATACGGAATGCGTAAGTAAATCCTCTCTTCATCCAAATCTCGGGTATGAGCAGACCATTCAGGTACCACGCTAAGCCATTCGAGGACATTCCTGTAACAGAGAAAAATGTATTACAAATCAATTTTCTGGATAGAGTAGATGTCTTACAATAGCCAATTTGCCGAGAATGGAAAGATCATAATTTATATAATCATGGCCAATCTGTAATGTTAATACAACACTACGCCATGTACACTATAGTTTTCGATGAAAACTATAGATTGGCTCTAGAACACTAGATTGGCCACGATATAATTGACTTTACACGAGTCTAGATAAGTCACAATGTATGGATCTAGATCAATGGTACTGCTCTCTTAGAATTTGTTCAAGTAATTTCTAAAGTAACAAAGTAGAATCCAATCTAACATATTAAATAATATCTTTATCACATTAGTACAGAGAAGTTTAGATTGTAATTACACAAATAGTCTCTTCAAAAAATGAATTAATTTGATAAACCACAAATTACAATTTTCGCTAAAGAACCGTTCGCTATGTGCGCTATTAGCTAGGAACTGACAACTAAATACAAAGTTACCTTCCACAGTTATATTGCATCAACAATAATACGTAGAATGGGGAGTGCTGAATTAATAAGTACAGTAATTCTCTGTATAACTTATATATATTATTTGCGAAATATCCATTATTAATTTGAATATAAAAAATCTTCAGTAAACATAATGTATTTGAATAGAAAATAATTACGGTATATTAAATATATTATACAATTAAAATCCATAGTTGTGAAATATCCATTTAATTTGAATATAAAAAATTCTTCAGTAAACATAAGTACTTTATTTGAATAGGAAATAATTACGGTATATTGAATATATTATACAATTAAACTCCATAGTTGCGAGATATCCATTTCATTTGAATATAAAAATATTCTTCAGTAAACATACTGTATTTGAATAGAACATAATTACGGTATAATAAAAACCTTTTAAACCTCATCGTTTTTCTTCCAATTAAAAACAAGGAAATAATTTCCGCCCCCTTTCAAAATCTCTTCATGTAGGTATTAAATTAATAAATTATTATGTCAATTTTATAATTATTATAATATGGCTAGACTGGAAACTTTGGGCGCATATAACAGAAATAAACATAACTATTTCAATAATTTTCAATCAATTTCTTCGCCTCGTCGTGACAGGAGACTTAGTTTGGTGTAAACATTATGATAATCATAGAACATAAAATTGGTGACAGGATGAAGGAGGGAGCCAATTTAAAAAAAAAAAGATGAAAGCATTCATTGTCATCGGGTTCTGAATTCTGACCTATCCTGAAAAATTAAATTATCTTATAATTACTAGATACAATTATTAAAGCCATCAAGTAGGCTACAATTAAACTTACTTTTTTTTAATTCACCAAGTACGCCTACATGGGAAGAAAACGATGATTGGTTTTTTTACCTTCTGTTTGTTCAATGAAGGAGAGGTAGTCTCCTGAAATCTCCCCATTATCTATCCACCCTCAAATTATTTTCCATTACACGCACCTTTCTCATTAAGAAGTGAGAAATTTTCACAGAAAAAACAAAATTATTCGAAGAAATGAAGTGTAAGCCTACCTGTGATAGCAGGATAACCGCGTTGCCCTCCGCCAGAGGGGCCCAGGGTGGCAGTGAATGTTCTCAGTGATTTATCTATTATCTTTGGTCTTTCCCATCGTTCCCTGTTCATAACAATTCAAAAAATATTAACAAAGTTTGATATTAGTGAATACTGAACAAAAAATGTGGCGCACTCACACAACTTTCCTTGCCGTTATGAAAATTTATCACCTGACGCTAGTGTTCACGCGCATCTCAAGTCTACTATTCAAAGATCCAACCCAGCTGGTGACAGGACAATAACGCTGGAGACACACGAAGTCTGCTATTTCTTCATAGTGAATCTATATATATAAAAGCGAAATGGCACTCACTCACTCACTCGCATAACTAAAAATCTACCGGACCAAAAACGTTCAAATTTGGTAGGTATGTTCAGTTGGCCCTTTAGAGGCGCACTAAGAAATCTTTTGACAATATTTTAACTCTAAGGGTTGTTTTTAAGGGTTTAAAGTTCGTCTTTTAGCATGTATATTCTTCTTCTCCCAATCTCTTAATTATAATTGAAATTTCCATATCATATGTTACTATAGAACTATAATCTAGTTAACTGGCAACTAAATTAATAATTTTGTCAGGTTGGCATTAAGTTGAGTTGACTTTGTTAGGTTGGCACCAAGTTGAAGATTTGAATGCATTTATCGCGGAAAAATTGATTGGGCACTGCTACTTCAATTCTGGGAATATTATATTACCAGCCGTCAGGCTCGCTTAGCTCGCCATATCCGTTTAGCCAGACGTTTAGTCTGGACCCCCGACTGGATTGTCCTAACATATGATAAAAATGCTCAAATGAAAAATGCAGGCGAGCGAAGCGAGCCTGCTGATCTCACTCTTGGACGATCCAGTCGGGGGTCCAGGGGGCGGAGCCCCCTGGCTAGACGGATATGGCGAGCAAAGCGAGCCTGACGGCTAGTGATATAATAGAATCAACAGTTGCCAACAGTTAGCAATTGAAATAATAACATTTTCTCGAATTTCGAGCTTATTTTGAATTTTAGGTGAAAATGTTACTGAACATTACTTGTAGAGATTTTCATGCTTAATCTTTTCCACTAGAATTTTTTCGTTTAAATTGTATCTGAAGCCTCATAATTGGAAATCTAAAATCAAACTTTGCATAGATGGGGCGGAGCTCCTGGAATTTTTACAGATATGGGACTTGTGGCAGTTGATAGAGCTAATCAATTACTATTTTAGGTGTAAATTTGATCAAAATCAAATCAATCACGGTTGGAGCCGTTTTCGAGAAAATCGCGAAAAACCCTGTTTTTGACAATATTTTCGCCATTTTATCCGCCATCTTGAATTGCATTGGATCGATTTTTTTCGTGTCGGATCCTTATATTGTAAGGACCTTAAGTTCCAAATTTCAAGTAATTTTGTTAATTGGGAGATGAGATATCGTGTACACAGACGCTCACACACACACACACACACACACACACACACACACACACACACACACACAACCTTAATTTTTCGGAAAGCAATACTTTCCTTACCTATGGTAATAGGGCAAGGAAAGTAAAAATGGGATATCTGTATTTCCAATCATGATCAGAGCATCACACCCTCAGCAAAAATAAAGAAAGAAGAAAATGAATGAAAATAGCAGAGACCTGAGGTTGGACGTGGTTGACCACGCAATGTATACTGAACTCCACCCAGAACTCGAATCTGCTTCTGAGCAGCTTCACTGAGCCTCTCCACACCCCCATGCGGCTCATCAGTGATTATGAATGGATTGTAGAACTCGGCACTGTGAGGGTTATTGCCACCAAAGATACGGAATGCGTAAGTAAATCCTCTCTTCATCCAAATCTCGGGTATGAGCAGACCATTCAGGTACCACGCTAAGCCATTCGAGGACATTCCTGTAA
This sequence comes from Nilaparvata lugens, assembly GCF_014356525.2. Classification (NCBI taxonomy): domain Eukaryota; kingdom Metazoa; phylum Arthropoda; class Insecta; order Hemiptera; family Delphacidae; genus Nilaparvata; species Nilaparvata lugens. Next base: position 32,575,988 of record NC_052504.1, read on the forward strand.
CAGAGAATAAATGTATTACAAATCAATTTTCTGGATAGAGTAGATGTCTTACAATAGCCAATTTGCCGAGAATGGAAAGATCATAATTTATATAATCATGGCCAATCTGTAATGTTAATACAACACTACGCCATGTACACTATAGTTTCCGATGAAAACTATAGATTGGCTCTAGAACACTAGATTGGCCACGATATAATTGACTTTACACGAGTCTAGATAAGTCACAATGTATGGATCTAGATCAATGGTACTGCTCTCTTAGAATTTGTTCAAGTAATTTCTAAAGTAACAAAGTAGAATCCAATCTAACATATTAAATAATATCTTTATCACATTAGTACAGAGAAGTTTAGATTGTAATTACACAAATAGTCTCTTCAAAAAATGAATTAATTTGATAAACCACAAATTACAATTTTCGCTAAAGAACCGTTCGCTATGTGCGCTATTAGCTAGGAACTGACAACTAAATACAAAGTTACCTTCCACAGTTATATCGCATCAACAATAATACGTAGAATGAGGAGTGCTGAATTAATAAGTACAGTAATTCTCTGTATAACTTATATATTATTTGCGAAATATCCATTACTAATTTGAATATAAAAAATCTTCAGTAAACATAATGTATTTGAATAGAAAATAATTACGGTATATTAAATATATTATACAATTAAAATCCATAGTTGTGAAATATCCATTTAATTTGAATATAAAAAATTCTTCAGTAAACATACGTACTTTATTTGAATAGGAAATAATTACGGTATATTGAATATATTATACAATTAAACTCCATAGTTGCGAGATATCCATTTCATTTGAATATAAAAATATTCTTCAGTAAACATACTGTATTTGAATAGAACATGATTACGGTATAATAAAAACCTTTTAAACCTCAACGTTTTTCTTCCAATTAAAAACAAGGAAATAATTTCCGCCCCCTTTCAAAATCTCTTCATGTAGGTATTAAATTAATAAATTATTAAGTCAATTTTATAATTATTATAATATGGCTAGACTGGAAACTTTGGGCGCATATAACAGAAATAAACATAACTATTTCGATAATTTTCAATCAATTTCTTCGCCTCGTCGTGACAGGAGACTTAGTCTTGGTGTAAACATTATGATAATCATAGATCATAAAATTGGTGACAGGATGAAGGAGGGAGTCAATTTAAAAAAAAAGATGAAAGCATTCATTGTCATCGGGTTCTGAATTCTGACCTATCCTGAAAAATTAAATTATCTTATAATTACTAGATACAATTATTAAATCCATCAAGTAGGCTACAATTAAACTTACATTTTTTTTAATTCACCAAGTACGCCTACATGGGAAGAAAACGATGATTGGTTTTTTTACCTTCTGTTTGTTCAAAGAAGGAGAGGTAGTCTCCTGAAATCTCCCCATTATCTATCCACCCTCAAATTATTTTCCATTACACGCACCTTTCTCATTAAGAAGTGAGAAATTTTCACAGAAAAAACCAAAAATTATTCGAAGAAATGAAGTGTAAGCCTACCTGTGATAGCAGGATAACCGCGTTGCCCTCCGCCAGAGGGGCCCAGGGTGGCAGTGAATGTTCTCAGTGATTTATCTATTATCTTTGGTCTTTCCCATCGTTCCCTGTTCATAACAATTCAAAAAATATTAACAAAGTTTGATATTAGTGAATACTGAACAAAAAATGTGGCGCACTCACACAACTTTCCTTGCCGTTATGAAAATTTATCACCTGACGCTAGTGTTCACGCGCATCTCAAGTCTACTATTCAAAGATCCAACCCAGCTGGTGACAGGACAATAACGCTGGAGACACACGAAGTCTGCTATTTCTTCATAGTGAATCTATATATATAAAAGCGAAATGGCACTCACTCACTGACTGACTGACTGACTGACTGACTGACTCACTCACTCACTCACTCACTCGCATAACTAAAAATCTACCGGACCAAAAACGTTCAAATTTGGTAGGTATGTTCAGTTGGCCCTTTAGAGGCGCACTAAGAAATCTTTTGACAATATTTTAACTCTAATGGTTGTTTTTAAGGGTTTAAAGTTCGTCTTTTAGCATGTATATTCTTCTTCTCCCAATCTCTTAATTATAATTGAAATTTCCATATCATATGTTACTATAGAACTATAATCTAGTTAACTGGCAACTAAATTAATAATTTTGTCAGGTTGGCATTAAGTTGAGTTGACTTTGTTAGGTTGGCACCAAGATTTGAATGCATTTATCGCGGAAAAATTGATTGGGCACTGCTACTTCAATTCTGGGAATATTATATTACCAGCCGTCAGGCTCGCTTAGCTCGCCATATCCGTTTAGCCAGAAGTTTAGTCTGGACCCCCGACTGGATTGTCCTAACATATGATAAAAATGCTCAAATGAAAAATGCAGGCGAGCGAAGCGAGCCTGCTGATCTCACTCTTGGACGATCCAGTCGGGGGTCCAGGGGGCGGAGCCCCCTTTCTAGACGGATATGGCGAGCAAAGCGAGCCTGACGGCTAGTGATATAATAGAATCAACAGTTGCCAACAGTTAGCAATTGAAATAATAACATTTTCTCGAATTTCGAGCTTATTTTGAAATTTAGGTGAAAATGTTACTGAACATTACTTGTAGAGATTTTCATGCTTAATCTTTTCCACTCGAATTTTTTCGTTTAAATTGTATCTGAAGCCTCATAATTGGAAATCTAAAATCAAACTTTGCATAGATGGGGCGGAGCTCCTGGAATTTTTAAAGATATGGGACTTGTGGCAGTTGATAGAGCTAATCAATTACTATTTTAGGTGTAAATTTGATCAAAATCAAATCAATCACGGTTGGAGCCGTTTTCGAGAAAATCGCGAAAAACCCTGTTTTTGACAATATTTTCGCCATTTTATCCGCCATCTTGAATTGCATTGGATCGATTTTTTCGTGTCGGATCCTTATATTGTAAGGACCTTAAGTTCCAAATTTCAAGTAATTTTGTTAATTGGGAGATGAGATATCGTGTACACAGACGCTCACACACACACACACACACACACACACACACACACACACACACACACAACCTTAATTTTTCGGAAAGCAATACTTTCCTTACCTATGGTAATAGGGCAAGGAAAGTAAAAATGGGATATCTGTATTTCCAATCATTATAAGAGAAACGTAAAGAATTTTAGTAATTAAAATTAAAAAAAAAAATGTATTAATAAAGAAATATGGATTTGAAATTCATTGAATTAAGAACAATTGAATATATCCAAGGCATAAAAATGTTCTGTCTGCATGGATGCACAGGAAATTCTAAAATTGATCTCAGCGATTCTGTTATGATGGATGATAATAATAATGATCCAATCTATAAATTTTTATCAAAAGAAATGAATCATTTTCTTTGAATTGGAAATATGCATGTCTATTGACAGATTATAAATCCATATGACCTATTCTCATTTATCATTCTTATCCACACACGCAGAACTCCAAGTTTTATGGAAGAATTGCAATTGAGCTATTTTTCCAAATGATCGAGTACCTATAATCAAGATTATAAGTTTTGATTTTTCTAAGAATAAGACAGTGGCAGTGCATAAAACCTCATTAAAATATAATACGAAAAATATTAATATGACATTGAAATATAATATCAAAACTTAAAATACAACTATATCTTATCCTCTGTAAGTTGTAAAAATTCACAGACTTAAATTACAGTCAAATTATAAAATGATACTGCAATGAATTTCGAATGTGAAATCACAGAATAATGGATGATATAACTTGGATATGCAATATGATTATAGTTCTTGTTATTTTGTAGCTGAGTCATTTCTCAACTCATCAGCTTGGCATGATACTATCAGTGCTCTAGACTTTGGATTACACTTACTTTGGCTCTGATTGAGTTTTTGTGAACGAATAGCAGGTATTGTAAGGCTCCTTGCGACCTAACTCTATGGGTGTAGACCCCCTGGGGTAGATGTCATGGAATGCAGGCTCATTGTTGGCATCCAGTCTCCCCAGAGCCCAGATCACTTGGCTAACTCCTTCAGTCTTGAACTCTTTGTCACCAGCATCAGCTGAAAGTAAACAAGATCTTTGTCTCAACTAGAAGTAGAGAAAATTACAATTCAGCCTTTCTCCTTCCAGTATGTTGGCATAAGTAACCTTTGACATCTCCCATACAATGAAATGAACCATGTAAACGATGCATGCAGGAGCCTGAGAGAATGATTGAATATAACAGAGAAATATTTCATTAGATTTTAATTTATATTGAGAATAGTGATAATGTTGTCAATGGATTTCGCACGAACTAAAAGCATGCTCCAGTCAGTAAGTAAAGCAATATATTTTAATCAAATTATCTGCAAATCGTTGATAAGTTTTGAAAACATCATGAAGCAGCACAGTAGCAGCACGTAATGGATCTTAGATCAAGAAATTCATGACATTCATAATAAATTCAAAATTTCCAAACGAAACCCATGACGGTGGAATTCCAGCCGATCGGCTGCAGCTACACCACATTGCATCATCAATTGTACCAAATTTTGATCAATCTGGAAACTTTTTTTCAACTCGAAAGACAAACTCTTTCCATCAACGATAAACGCAACTTCCAAACATTGAGTTCCATTATCCTATCCATACAGGATTGACGTTGAAGTGCCACCTAATAATACGAAAAACACCAGACCAGACTGACAACCTTCCCTCGTAAGATAATAAATTAATTATTGAGCAAATCGCGTAATTTGAAAATACTCATCGCCAAGCCTTACACAATAAAAAATAATATTGACATCTTTTTCCAATAAAATAATCTTACATGAAATCAACGTCCTCCGGTAGGTGATGTAAGTGATTTCGTCTTCCCTGGCGAATGTATGTAACTGATTATTATCTATGGCTCCGATGAGATCATCTCTACAGACACCTTTATACTGTCCAAGAACTTTCACACACTGTAACAAAATTTATTCAATCTCATTCATTTGTAACGCAGCATTGTTCATGTGTATATATGCAATACAAAGTGTATATATGTTATGTTAAAAATTATAATTTCATCATAAACAATATATTTCTTACAAATCATGTATGGAACAGAGTTATTCGAACTTATTCTCTCTAAACGAAAAGTGAGTCATGAGTAGATTTAGACTATGTTGGGCTATGTGGATTACATTGAATAAGGTAAAGATTACTGTATTTACTCGTATTACCCTTGATATTAATAATATTATGAATTGCATTTCATTAACAATTGATTTTCATAATGATATTATATGATTTTTTTAATATACTAAAATATTGATATCTTTTCTTTTATTGGTGTTGCAGCTCTCGCTATATAAAACGATCTGTAGGTTTTAGAAGAACGATCTGTAGAAATTGTTTGACACTAATGTTGGCGAACCAAATATGGTACAAAAAGCTGGGTCAAATCTGAGAGTAATCAGTGGCGTAACGTACACCCCCGCTGCCCCCGCGGTGCGGGGGGGCCCGGGCTAGGGCCCAGATAATATGTAGGCTAATAAAGGTTTTCTGAAAAAATAAAATTACCCGGTCTACGGGGCCCGGGTTAGGGCCCGAAATGATAATTATATATTGTATACTTTAAAAAGAAAAATTAAATAATCATGGAAGTAACTTTTGATAAAAAAGCAGAAGTTTTATTGTGGAAAATGACAGGTTGTGTAAGAAGAAATATGCAATAGAACAATGTTATCAGTCTGGTTATAAATTATCAAGAGAATACAAGTAGAAATAATGAATAAGGCGAAAAAGAAAAAACAATCATTCATCAATCTACTCGTAATAATAATTATAGTTCCATTGACGGAGCTTCAATAATAAATTGTGTGCTGGTAGTGAGGTTATTGAAAGATTAGGAATGTTGTTTGTTTACAAATCATTAAGATTTATACATCCGGTGAGACAATCCAGACTGAGACTATTCAAACCACTTACTTATAGATAAGATTTAGCCTACTTATGTTCTCTCTGATTCAAACAAAGATTGTCAGAATGGTTGTAAATAGATCGTTATCTTTATTATCTTTATTTACTATCTTTAAGTAAGCATTGGAGGAAAGAAATTATTTTCCCATTGAATTCCTGAGCATATATACCCTATAACATATATGTAATTCACTCATGAAAGATGTACGTTCACATTGGAGTTTAATGCTTGGGATTAAGGGAGAAGGGGGCTGGAGAAAGATGGTACCTACGATTTTAGAAGAGGGGCCCGGCATTTTTTTTGGCGTGGGGGCCCGGTTTGGAAACGTTATGCCACTGAGAGCAATTATTGCGATCCTACTATTAGAAAAATAATTATAGTAGCTATTCAATTGTTCTAATATATTCATGATGCTCATTCTTATTCTTACAGGAGAATTGGCTGTGATATTATAATCCAAAGCATAGCCACGATGGCCGTCTATGAACGCAATCGCCACATCAGATCCCAGCATTTGCGCTTTTTCGCTACTTCCACTCAGTCCAAAAGACATGTAGCTATTATCATCTGAAAAACAAAAACAAAACAACCTGATAACTTATATTATGTGGATGTTTGATGGCTTTCTTTACTCTTCCTCATAAAGGACGTTGGACATGACTTTATCCATTACAATACCAAAAGTTGATCACAAAGGCTATCGCTGTAATATTGAACATAAGAATATTTCTTCGGTAAGATTTTATTATCAGATTCAACCAGCTAATTTTCTCTAACAAGTAATTCAAGTCGCATTTCGTGAACTATTAACATCTCAACTCACAACCAAATCGTATGCTGATGAGTGAATAATATCTTAAAGTACCTATCTAAACCTGAAGTAGGCCTACTCATCACTTAGATACAGACGATAGGAATTACAACTGTGAAACTTACTAATTTGACCTGCCAATTGGATGGTGATTTGAGGTCCAAATATTTCCCAGCTTACTTGTAAGTCCTTGTGAAGCTGAATGCAATTTGGTAGAGTACTTTTATGGGGCTGAAAAAGAAAGATTTTCTTATAGATTTAGATATTTTAAACAAATTCAAAATTGAAAGTCTGTTTACACAAGTTTGATTCAAAGAAGCGAAAATTACTCACAATTATCTATATAATAATTTTCAAATATCCAATTTACAATACATTTTACAAATATGATACTCACAATTATTTTAGCTAGAGATGGTGGCACGTTTGGATTGTCTGGAAGAATGACAGAGCCAAAATTTTCTTTTGTTTCTACATTATAGATGCTCAGCCAGTCCAAGTCAAAAACAGTCAGGTCTCCAGGCAATTGAAGCGTAATCGTTTCCGAGTTATATAAGCGCAATGGTTCCAAGCTGTAAACAATTATACAAAGTAATTCATTAGAAGAATAAGCATCCAGGCCTATACAAAATATTGAATATTTTATAACAACAAATTTGGGAGAGTGAAATTTAGAAATCAATCATAATAATTATATTACCCATAGTATTGCTCCTATTATCATGTGAATTTTATAACTGTATCAAAATAGATACCGAAATAGAATTTCATCATCACCTAGGCTCGAAATACAACTAGAAAGTCGCCTTTGTAAAAATTAATAATAAATAGAGAACATTAGGTCTTTAGCCAATTATTTTCTCTTGCTACAGATCACTCCATTTCTCTGAAACACATTGATTTTCATACATCTTTGAAAACAACTTCCACGGACACATCTATCATTTATCTATCCACTAAGAATCAATGAAGAGGTGGAGGTTTTGCTAGTGATTGATGAAATAATGATACGAATGACTCTGATGTTTAAGTAGTTAGAGAAGTTTGAACCGATCGTAGCCCCGAAGTGAAGTTGGAAATCGATTTATCCTGCTCATATATTGACAATGTGATGATACTCACTATAAGTATCATTCATTAACAGTATTTCTGATGATACTCACTATCCATACTCATCAGGAACTTTGAATCCTTTAGAAGACGGTTGAGGTCCAACTCCAACCCAAAAATATGTATCTGGAATGAATGAAAAATGTTCAAAAATTTACAATTTAGTGTTTCAACCTGACTTACTCATGAAATAACATGAATAGTATGATAGGTGATGCATCAGTGATGGAGTGATGTCCGCAATTATTATAATATGCTTGAGTGGATACTGTATATTTTTATGGCCTATATATTACTGTAGTCTTTGTAATTTATTTTCCCTATTGGATTTGATAATACTACTGGATAAAAATTTTATGTTTCGACTGTGCCTTATTCCTTCCTCACTAGAGAATTTAATCATCAGGGTAGCCTATCTAAAAAATGTAACAGATATTTTATGTAGTTACTTTATATAACAGTTGCCGTTCATTCCATGGATTAAAAATATATCCTGCATATATTTATACTGTATATTTTATATTACATGCCCATTCATGCACCGAACTTTTTTAAATTTCACACAGTTCACAAATTAGGTTCTAAAAATATTCTGGGAAAATTTCAACTCTCTAACCTTTGTAGAAACGAAATGGCGGCATATTGAAAAAGATACTTTAAAAGCATTAAAATGGTGTTTTTGGTTTAATAAAATACTTTTATTGTTGCACTTTACGGCAATATAACTTATGAATAAAACAACTTGAACAAGGCCTAATAAGAAACCTTAAGAGTCCAAAATTATTGAAATTGAAACCCATCCACAGCAAAACACTGATAACAGGCGCTTAAGAAATGATTTGTAAACTCTTACAAAGACACTCCACGGTATCCGGAGAAGTTCCTCTTCTATTGATCGTTTTAGTTCCACATCATTATTGAATTCATAAACTTTCTCCTTCAAGTAACCCCACAAAAAGAAGTCACAAACAGTTAAATCTGGTGATCGGGGTGGCCAATCTAAAAAATCACTTCCACGACCAATCCAACGGCCATGAAGTTTGTCATTTAGTAAACGCTTAACATGATTTGTGAAATGAGGTGGAGCATCATCTTTTGGAAGATTGCTTGATCCATTTCTGGTACCATCAAATGAGGCAATACTACTGCAACGTAGTAAACAAATAAGATAATTACTCATGAGAGTAGTAAACGAATTGGTAAAATTTTCAATATGCCACCATTTTGTTTCTACGAAGGTTAGGGAGCTGAAATTTTCCCAGAATATTTCCAGAACCTACTTTGTATTGTAAACTGTGTAAAATTTAAAAAATTCGTTGAAAGAATGGGCACGTAATATAAAATTAAACGTATAAACCTGTTCGTGCGACAACCGGTATAATTTGGACTCTCAGTAATCAATTGTAATCAACCTACCGGCCCAGTAGAAGTCGTTTGAAAATAATTTCACCACAGAAATTATTAGGTACCGTACTCAAATTATATCAATATTCCATTCACCTTAAACGAATTATTGCTCTTCTCTTTGGAGGTTTATCAACTAAATACTTCTCTTCCTTTCTCTTCCTTTAAAATAAGTTGAAATTTTGAATATACTACTATAACCTGTTGAGATAGCATATAATCGCTAACATTGACTTTAATTACCAGTAAAGACTAAGAATTTTAGAACCAAATCATCATATTATTCCTTATTCAAAAATCAAGATAGTTGCTTACTTATTGATAATGCACAATGAAGCCCTGTGGTCCGGGTCTGTTGCTGGCTCCCGCCCAGAAAAACGTGTCAGGTCCGTTTCCATCGTAATTGAAGCCAGTTATGAGAAGTGTGTAGGCATCGACTGCATACACATCTCCCGATACTTGGTGGTGGTACGAATTCAATTTCCCCACATATTTGCCTCGATATTTCTCACTTGACACACCTGAAACAACCGGAAGTATATGCCATTGTAATACAGATAGACTACTTTAAAAATTGAGAGTTCCAATGAAGAATTAGTTGTTGCTTAATTTATCTACTTTTAAAACAATAAGTACAGTCACCTGCGGATAAGATCAACATGCTCACGCCGAAAACTGTTCCTATTCCAATTCATTTTAACCACATAAAACTTCTTTGATAGAATATATGAATTAGAATGAGTAAATTATCCTGGCTGATTTTCTAAAATAAATTACTAGAATAGATCAGAATATCTAATCTATCAATCACATCATCTTGAATAGCATGTTATTGATTACGCCTTAAAGCTACAAATTTTTGGAGAAGACTCATAATAAGAAAAGAATTAATTAAATAATATAAGAGTTTAATGAAAATGTTTTTCCATTAAAAACACATTTACACAATAGGCTTAAAATAAGATAAAAAACCATTTCAGTCCAACAAGGCATGTCATAATATTGTAATCAACATCATGGATGCTCTGTCTTTGAGCTACTTTGAGATATCAAAAGTACACTGCTCTAAATCTCGATGCCAATAAAATATCTTACTCCCTGAGGCAACTTATCAAAGAATAGAAATTGCCTATTCATGAATTTCTCGTAGGAATGTCTTGTGCAACCGCATACAGAGTATCACCAGGATAGAATTATTCTTGTTAAATTACTACTGTGAGTCTCCTCCTGTTTTGGAAGTTACGTCTTTCTCCTTCATTTACCGGTACATTGAAATTGCAGACATCACATGGTGGAGTGTCATTTTTTGTTATTCTGAAATGACTGCAGTCTGTCAAAATAACTCTTTGCAATTACTTCACCAGCAAAGTTCCATTATGAATGGATCGAATAGTCCATGTACCTAATATTTAAAAAATATTTTGTGGAAAAATGCTCTCTTGTTCAAATTAATAAATATTCATCTGTCTAGCACACTTTTTATAACTTATGATGATTGGAATTATCAAAATGGACAGTTCGATGTCATCATAATTTATAAAAGTAGGGAAATGCTTCTTTTTTCCATTCAAGTTGGCGAAAATTATTTAATCATTCTTGAACCACTTATAATTTAAGTTTTTTACAATATATATTACCAAATACATCAAATTTTTTATAAGAGAAAGTTTGCGAGTCATTTGTAGCTATATCTAGATTTCACAGGAAGTATCTAAGTAAATAGAGTAAAAAACTATTCACAAAAACTTTTTCTGTTTGAGATTCAGTTTTCCTGTGAATGAGAATAATATAGATTAAACCGAATGTTGGTAAAATGACTGAAAGGTTTGGCATCCTACTCAAATTATTCTCAGTTTGAATATAGCGATAGCCATCATAATAGGTAATTATGAAAAATTATTATTATTGATACAACAATAAAAATCAACAGTAGACTACCGTTTTCCATACGGTACTGTATTTGTATCAAGGTTAACAACTCACAAAACCTGGAACTTTTCTCAAGGTCGGAGTAAAAAACCTAAAGATCATTGCCATTTATTTGTCTGTCTTAATAGCTACAACACTAACTGGATTATTCCACATTCCATGTTGGTCTTGTTTTTCATTTTATAAATATCAATATATGTCTGAGTTATAACTTACAGCGCAACCGATATTTCAGTGCTTCAAATTGTAACTTAATACTTAAGTTACTTATACCTTATACCTAAATCTGCCAGCTTCCATTTTATTTTCAATTGCAAAAATGTTTTTTTTTTCATTGAATATTTCGGAAATGAAACTATCCCAAAGTCATAAATATAACGCAACGTTTAAGTTTCTAAAGGCAACAGTTGAACCTTTTGACTTTTCAACAAGGAATTAAATTGAAAAATTAATAAAATTTCTTATCAATGCTTCTTATAGGATAGTAGTCATTTGTTACTTATTAGACTTTCTGAGAAATAATTTCCAACATTGTTTGAAATAAAAGAGAATAGGCCTAGGTGATTGAAGATTTCTCGATATCTCCATAAAGCCTCTCCCTGCAGATCTGTAGAAGGTTGAAAACGTGTAGAAATGTGTAGGGCATTTGTTTAGGAAACTTTTAATGGGATTGTTGCGTACAGTTTTGCTTGCTCTGGATTATGATTCTCATTTTTTAATTGTCTCCTTATTTTTTTTAAGCAATAGTTTTTTTGATGATGATAATTTACAAAAAACATATATAAAGCTAGTGATGATTTATTTCAAAACCAAGGTATACTTTTCAAAGGAAATTACTCATCTCATAGATATCCCATATCATTCGTCTCAACAGCTAGGTTGACTCAACAGGTTGCAGTTCAGTGTTTACCGATCATGATTCACACACGTGCGTCGTGCGTCACACCTAAACTATGTAACTTTCAAACTTACTACCAACCACCACTACCTGACGACCATCTATCATTTGCAAAGGTGGCACTCACACGCTTGGACTTTTTAATCAATCAGAAGAACACTGTTGAAGCATGTCAAACACTTATGTTGAAACAATATGTTCTCATAGTTTGTATTTAAGAATCTAGCTATCATTTTCTTATAATAATTGAATTGAATATTGGGAAGGCTACTTATTACTCAACAGATAGTTTTTTGTTTAAGGATGATGCCCACATGAGCTCTATGCGAGGGTAATGACGAGAGGATTATGATGAGGTATGAGTAGCCAGCTTTAAATGGGTTCCGAACCACTGGGAAGTGATTTTCTAACTCATAAATTGTATTAAGAGAAGTTCTAAATTTATGAATTTTTAAGAGTATCTATTCAAGATGAGTGTTTATTATTGGTTTAGATTTAGATGGAATTATCTAAAAAAGAGAAAAAATAATGGAAAGCTTTATAATATAATTATTAATGCTTTATTTATTTGTATTACTCTTGTGTGTTGGAACACCAGCATATTGTTTTCCAATAAACGATATTATTTATAACTAGTTTGTTATTTTCATAAATTATTCAGAGTGAATTAGAAGAAAAAATATTCAACTCAAGTGGGAGTGGAATGTTAGAAAATGAATATATCAATATCGTTTTAAATCATCAATGAATATATCAAATGAGTAATCAATATAGAATAATTATTAAATGAAATAAAATTATCAATTTTATCCAATTGACCTTCAAATGAATCAATAATATTATTCTATAAAAAACAATATCGAGCTGTTTACTATCCTGATTCTATACACAAACAATATAGGTACTATTTACCGTATCTTTTGATAAAGTGCTTCTATAAAGGTATCGCAATAATGTTTATACCGTGCCCTGATTTCACTGTCAGATCTACAGTGGCACTTTCACTTACCTAATAAGAGCGACAGAAAAGCGAGGCACAGTTTCATACTTTGAAAGCGAATTGGCTAGCTACACAGCATGGTTCGATGGAACAGCTCGCCGAAGACCTGTTCTTGTGAGCAGACCAACTGTAGGTCTATCCGAAAAGTTCACTAATCAACACCAAACACAACAGTGGATTCCACAGATATCTTGACAATGCATTGGATATGAAACAGATCCTGCACTGATTCTATAACGCAAGACTAGTTGCTGACTACTGAGACCAAGACTGACTCAGATAAAAGAAAGGTTAGAGGTAGAGCAGAACCACTTTCCTTTCCTCCAGTCATTATTCCAAATCCATTGAACGAATAACGGGCATGCTAAGCGGCTAGAAACAGTCGGCTCACAGCTCTACCTCAAGAGGGGGGAAATCCTTCCAGATAAAACTTCTTATTGGAAGGAAGCTCACCTATTGCAATACACTACGTTATCTTTTTCTTTACGGTCCAGCCAACTTCAAGTGAGTAGAAAGAGAAAGCTGTCATCAGAAAGAGAAACGCTGAGAAGTATGTATTGTGATAAAGTAGTGAGTTCGTTGAAGACTGAGACAGACATAGAGTATGTGAGCTGAGGAACAACGACCTTCTTGAATGTTGATGGCTTGCATAAGCGTGAGCGTATCCTGATGAATGAGTTGGCGATTGTGCCTGCGGCCTGCGGCCTCCGCCTCTTGTGGTTCGCTCTCATGGCCATGCTCATAGCATGTCAAAAAGTTATAGGCCTGAAGCTACTGATGACATGCATATTCACCCAATCACAACAAAACGCATTTACTAGACAATAGCGGGAGGCATCAAGAACTGATGAAAGTGAGACAAAAATCAGTAGACACAATCTTGAGGTCAGAGTTGAAATTTGCAATTAGTTGATTGAATAAATTCTATAAACTACTCCTTAACACACACTATAAGTTGTGTTTTGTGCATGTAGCATCGGAAATATTATATTACAGTAGCCTATTATCACAAAAATGCAAATTGTTATGATATTAGGCTATATATTTTATGTCAGTGCCGGATTTAGGCCTACCACTAGGCCGAGGTCTAGGGCCACAGGCTAGTTTGCGGGGGCTGCAAACGTCTGTAGGTATTCTTTTATGTTTATCAGATATCCAATGAGACATGACAAAAAAAGTCAAACTGTTCAAGTAACTTAGTAGTATAAACTTAGTTTGACTTTGGCTTTTTAACAATCTGGAAATACAATCGCATTCTACGGATAACACAAAATCTACTATCGTCTAAGGGTGCTTTCATGTTGGAGCTGTGATGAGCGATACTATATATAGTGAGATCAACGTTATAATGACAGTTGTTATCCTTGTCTATCATTTGACAAAGCAGATAGCGCTATCCTTTTCTATCGCTGGAACGTTGCCAGATCGTTCTTCAACAAAATATAAATTAAATTAATATACAAAATATTTCAATAATGAAAATGTATAATTTAATAATTGAAAAATAACTAGGTTTATTTATTGACAAATGAAATACAATTTATTATTTTAAACAAGAATTAACAAATAATAATTACATCAGATACCACTATCAGGTATAATATCCTCTACAGAAGGCAGCGGCAAGGCAGATAATAGGCAACGCTGTTTTCCTATCTTTCTCCAATGACATTATAACGTGGACATCACTATATAGCTACGATAAGAGTACCGTAGAAAAACTATCTGAGAGTAGATCTCTGCTACTTTCATGTTGTAGCAACGGTTCTATCGTGAGGTTCACGTTATAATGACAGTATTTGATTAACATTGGTGTTGTTATCCTTCTATCATTTGACAAAGCAGATACGGTAGCGCTATCCTTTTTAAATCAACGTTGTCAGATCGTTTTTTAACAATTTAGAAATATAATTAATAAACAAAATATTCAATCTCATTTATAAATAGCCTAAATAGCCTATGTATTATTAAATAATTGAAGAATATTTTCTTGGGGAATAAAATACAATTTATTATGTTTAACGAGAATGAACAGTCAATATAACATCAGATATTCCAGTAACAGCTCTTCTATAGAAGGTAATTGGCAGTGGCAGAGAATCTCTCTCTGCCACTGCTGTTCTCCTATCTTTCTCCACTGCCATTACTCGTATAAAACGTGGTCCTCACTATAGCAGAGATAGCGCTGAGACAGCAGCAATTCCATCTGCGCTCAAACGTTGATTAGTTTCAGTTTGATGAACGTGTGATGTCATTTTTTGTAAAAGAAATCGTGATGAGTGATTGAGAAGAAAATTTAAATTTTGCATCAAATGCTATAAAGGATTATTTTCTAGAATGTGGAAAACTTAAAAATACTGTGCACATCCTATCAATTTTGAAGCAATTTTGGACATTTGTAATGATGAAGATGATTTTGAAAATGTTTTTTTTTTCAGCAAAAATTGAAAATTGAGTTTTAACCTTCTTTAACCTCAAAATTGTTCCAGCAGATTTTTGAACTTAATTATGTGTAACGCTAGTTCGCCTCCATGGTGCACATTGGGTACGGTAACGCTAAATGGACTAGCATATAATGGCGGTCAGACAAACTCATGTTCTCCTGACCGAAAACTACACATCTCAAAGAATTTGGAAATATACAGTGTATATCTAGTCATTTGAGACTCATGAGCTATATATTTGTTGTGTATCTGCCATACGCTAAATAAATAAATCCTATCAATGTTGATAGGAATGTGTTTGAGAATCCAATCACTTGTATGAAGATTTAAGACAGCGACCTAGGACATTTTATGACAATAAAGATGGAAACTTTTGACTATGCTACATATTGAAGATAATAGCTTTCAGGTCTGGAATAATAATATATCATTGTCTCCTATTACAGGAGAACGAATGATAGCAACATTAAGTTATGTAGGTTCCATAAACAACTAGATACACATGGATTGAGGTGAAAAATCTTTTGTTGGAGGAATGGAAATGCTCCATTTTCAGCAATACAAGAATTCTGTCATCAAATCAATCAGACTACTGTATTACAAGTTACGGTATAATATACCTAACTTATACATACAATTCATTTATACAATAAGTATATTATCAAAATGATAGGGAAAGAATTCAGTAGTTATTACACTTAAATCATATTATTATGAATTGATACTAATCAACAAGTTATGAATGTTCCATTATTAGGCCTATCATGTTTAATGAATTTTTTTCAAATTTCATTAAATACGGTACGGTACCCTACATTAATGTTCTATTGTGGTGATTTCTAATCTAGTCTGATAATGCTGGTCTCGCTATTGTCAACATCAATATTTGGACTTTTGATCCTTGATACTAGCTGAAAAAAGAAATATTGAGCTATTCGCTGCTCTTATTGATGGTCAGGACCATGATGGTAACTTATTGATGGTCATTTTCTATGCGTCGCTATAAGTTTGTATAAAAAAAAGTTGAGACTTGGCTATCCATCCCAAGAAATTACAGGGTTGCCTTATCTTGTGAAATTGCAAATTTCCAATTTAATGTCAGAATTAGATGTGAATAATATCATCCCCGATATCCTAGTAAAGCTAAAAAAGTTTCATGGTTGAAGGATTAAAAGGATATTTCACTTTTCTGATGAAATTGGAAACATTCCGAATTTTTTTTCTTTTGAATATCACTTCTCTCAGAATTATTGGGCGTCGTAATGTGTAAGAGTTTCATATCAAAATAACGGGTAGAACGTCTCCTTTCTATTGGTGTCTATGGAATAATTTTTATCCGACCTATAGCTATTTTTCAAATAATGATTATGTTCGTCAATGTCGAGATATTTCGAACAAAAAACAAAATTTTCGACATGCTAGAAATATCTTGTAAATTGCCAGCCTTCAGCTTACAACTTAGTACACAATGCATACCATGCAGCCGCTCTTCTATTAAAATTCATTGAAGACCAATATACGATCTTCCGACTACTTTTAACAATTGGAAGAATAATTTCTATTATTTTTGAAAAACTTTCTCGCTCTCATCACTTTTTACATCACATACATCTTTCGAAACAAAAACGTTTTTAGCATGTCGAAAATTTCATGTTATTTGCTCGAAATATCACGTCATTAACGAACATAATTATTAATTCAGATCATTAATAATTATTGATTCAAAGACAATAGAAAGCAGATATTCTCCCCGTTATTCTGATATGAAATTCTTACGCATTACGACATCCAATGATTCTGAGAGAAGTGATACAGTATTCAAAAGAAAAACAAATTTTCGCGATGTTTCCAATTTCATCAATAAAGTTAAATTTTCTTTTAATCCTCCAACCCTGAAACTTTTTCAGTACTACTGGGAAACATTTTCGATGTACAAGCAACAAGCTGACTGTAAAGTATGGAGTAACAGTACTAGGACCAATTCTTTTTCTGCTCTACATAAATACATTATGCAACATGGAAAAATTAATGGATCAATCACCACCTTTGCAGATGATACTGTCCTACTGTTTTCTGAACCGACCGGGGAGATGACCTGGAGAGAAGCAGAGACTGGACTATAGAGGGTGTCTCACTGGTTGAATGAAAATCTGCTGATATTAAACTATAAGAAAATCTTCTTTTTGACCTTTTAGGCGACTCAACATGAACAGTCAACAGGAGAAGAGATAATAATCAAGAATCAACGGAATAACACTTCATATACAGTCCACAAGAAACAGTCACATAAATAAATACCTGGGAGTTACAATGGACTCTTTTCTAGGCTGGGATCATCATCTCAATGAATTATGCGGGAGACTGAGGAAGACCATCTACATATTCTGGATCCTGAGGACACTGGTCGACAAGGGATGTCTTAGGCTCAACTCACACCTACGCGACTCAGGTCGAGAAGAGACTCGACTCTAGTCGAGAGCATGTGTTTTCAAATGGCGACGTCGCGGGGAGACTCAAATCGACTGGTCTGAGTGTCACCATTTGAAAGATTTATCTACTTCTCTCTAGCACAGTCCCTTATGCTGTATGGGATTGTAGGATAGGGAGGAACAAAAGCTTCTTAGACATCGAACCGCTCCTCAGGGTACAGAAGCTGATCATGAGCGTCATCAACCAGAATCCTTCACGCTATTCATCGGACCAGCTATTCAATGAGTTTGACGTGATGGATCCAAGACAGCTTTACTCCAAGGAGATACTACTGTATGCAGATTGCACAAGAGCCCAACAACATTTCAAACCAGAAACCACAACCACAACACCAGATACAGGAATCTTCTCATCACCAATGTTGCAAGAAAGGCCCTATAGGCTACCTAAGACATTTCAATCATTTAGCACCAAAATTATATAATCTACATCCTGCAAACTTTAAACAGATTACCGTAATCATCCTAGAAAGTTCAAAACAATAGTACACAATTGGTTTATGAGCAAAGCTAGACAAAACATAGAAAACATTATTTCAAACAATAATTCATATTTTCAACTAACCAATTACTTATCCGCACAAAAAAAAAAACAAAACCTACTCTAGAACATGGTACGCCATGTAAACACTAAACTTAGAAAACACTAAGCATGTAGAGGACACATTATAAGAAATTTTCATTGTATGTGATTGTAAATTATCTAATATTTTCTGTTATTGATGTAGTAGTTTTAGTTTTTTTCTGGGAAATAAACATTTATTTATTTTTACCGACTTCCTTGGAGTACTGAGGTATCGGTACGGTAGCAAGATCTCTATAATGACTTTATAGACCTTGATCGGTAGGTAGGCCTATCCCCCCTCGACTCCACTCCACAAGAAATCACCATTCCGGCTGGCTCTTCATGGCTATGCAACCATGGTGTAATCAAGAATAAGTATAGAAACAGACTGGATGTTGAAAGAGCCTCAAAATATTTGTCTAGCATTAGTGACAAGTTATTTGTAATCTTGAGTAATCAATAAACTTTAAACCAGTTTCATTTTCATATGAAACATCTTCAAACGCTACTCTTCTTTATAATCATACACATAAAATTTGTTTGAACAGTGTCTGTGAGTGTAGAAGACACAGACTCAACTTGAAGATTCTCATTGGCCTTCTTATGGTCTGATCGCAAGTGTGTATAAATCATTATTTATCCTCATATTAATTACCAGACTTCATGTAATACCCCAGTTGATAACCAGACTGATAGCTTCATCTGCCATATCATTCATTGATGAATGAAAATTCGACTGTCCTAGCATTAGGCTCAATTTACTCGTAAACGGTGTGTCTGACGGGAAAATATAACTGAGCAAAATGTGTTCAAAATTATTGTGTTCTACATCTGTTTCAGTCATCAAAAGGGCGTATTATTCATTTTTTTCTGTTTCAACCAACACGAAAAAATTTATCCTGGAAATAGCAAAGACGGCGAATCTCCCGAACCGTGCGTTTAACGGAAAAATGTTACTGAACCAAAAGTGCTTACTTCTACATCATAACCAATAATAAAAATTGCTTGATCCCTCCTCTCCACACTGCGGGGGTGTAAGTCGTGCCAACTGGTGCTCTGTAGGTGACAAGTAGACGTGAGCCATCCCTGTCTACTTGTCTCCTTTCTAAGGAGGTGTCAACTAGTCAAGGGGACACCCTGACGCGAGGGTGCGAGGTGTCAAGTTGTCGTTTACGGTCATGACTAGTTGGCACCTTTGGTCCAGTAGGTGTCAAGTAGTCGGGGGGACAACTTGACGGCAATGGCATATTTTTACGAGCAAAGACCTTAAAGATGCATAGACTCACATGCAGTGAGTACTGCTAGTGTCGTACTTGGAATTGAAATCGGCCATTGAGGGGGCAACCTATAAGATTATTACATACCAATGCCTTTGTAATCTATAGTATTACAAATATATAGATATAATATCTCGTGCTAAAATACCCCAATGGCGGCCTTCAATTTCAAGTAAGAGCTATCATTGGGAAGGCATAGGCATTTTGGGTCTATATCTCTTTAAGGTCTTTGTTTACGAGGGTACAAGTAGTCGCCTATGGCCAAAATGACCAGGTGTCAAGTAGTCGGGGTGACAACTAGACGGCTACCCCTTTGCTTGGTGTACCTTATTGGGCTATGAAATGGTAATTATCAAAATGTTCATAGGCGTAAAATAATCTAAAAAGATGTAAAAAGTGATTATACAATCAATTAATATGTTTTGACAGTAAACAGAGTACATAACACTTGGAAAATTGGATGTTGTAAAAAGTACAACACGCGACTGCTCGTGTGATTGAGTAGGGCGCGACTACCAGAAGGTTAAATATTTCAACAATCATAATATCACTTATTAGAGCCTACAAAATCTGAAATGCAACTAGTTTACCTTTTGCGCTTTATTTGCCAAATTATCTAAACTTCCATCAATTTAAAAGAATCGCGGGTTTCAAGATTAGTGAATCACAAGCGCTAGTGTCGTCTCCACAAAAGTCACGTGACGTCGTGACCCAGACAAAAATGTTTCCTGTCAAATCAATTCGGCTTTCAAGTTTCAATTCTGTTTTGTGACAGCCACAGCAGTCCATATGCTACGCAAATTGAATGTCAATTAGAGGAGATCTCTACTTTATTTCATGCAGTTTTAGTTGACTTGAAATATAAAATTGTAAAATGTCTACTTTTGCAAATGTTCAGGCGGGTTCTACAATCTACACACAAGCGTTTGCTCTAACCAAAGCGTTCCAAGATGATAAATCTGATAAGAAAGTTAACCTAAGTGTTGGTGGTGAGTAAAGTTTTAATTAATTTCAAAGTGATTAAGAACTTTTACTTGATTTTGACAGTTGGAAACCTTTTTATTCAGTAGAAAAAATATTTTTGTATAGGTAGGCCTATGTTCATTATTCTTTTGTAAAGTTTTACTCAAACTCAATGCATAAGGTAGGCCTATATTAATTAAAGATATTATCCTCTAGTCGGCAAACAACTTTCACTCTATGTTGATGATAATAAATTTTAGATTGTCAGTGTAACTTGTTTTTATAATTATTTTAACTGTTTTTAGCCTTGCCCAAAGCAATGTATTTAGTAACTCAAGTTACTTTTCAATTGTTTTATATTTCATCAATCGATGGTTGAACAATCAATTTTGGCCTGGTTGCACAACAGCCGGTTAAATTTTAACCGTAATTAGTTTTACAAGAACCAATTAGAGAAGGCGTTTTTGAAAAGACGGCTTCTCTGATTGATTCTTGTAAAACTAATCACGGTTAAAATTTAACCGGCTGTTGTGCAACCGGCACTTTTTGTTCTTATTGAGTCAAGTGCTTGGGTGGTGCGTTGGGACACCATCCATAAAAATACGGTAACTTCTTCTTAGGGTGCCTATCCGGTTCGGATGTTGGTGACTATCAGTGCAATCTTTTGTCATACCACTGTCTCAGGTTTGCCAGGCATGATGTTTTTCTTCTTCCTCGGCCTTGTTTGCTGGGTTAATTTTGCCTTGGAAAAGGCAGCAAATTTATTTGTACTAACGGTAACTTAGTACGTAATATTGAAGCACCAAGCTGGGGTGCCAAAACAAGTAGGCCTATCCAAGTGAGATGTTAGGCATGTATTAGTTCTTATCGCGCTCGTTGCAATAGTGACATCAGTCAAGACCCCAGATCTTTGTGTCTATTCGCTGAGGACACCATATGAGTCCTATGCAACTGGGACCCACACACACTTGCATCCCAGCCTGGAGTCCTAAAGAATAGCCTACAAGTCTTGTCAATTTTTTCATTATGCAATAAGTCAAGTCAAAGCTAATTGATTTCGTTTTTCTCTGGTCCTAGGTACCCAATAGGGCCTACTTTAACTTTATTTATTACCACCAATGAAAACCCCTTGATATAAATTTAAGGTGTTGCTGAATTAATAGGAGGGTAATTGAAAAGCAAATAAAATAAAACATACCGTATGGTTGGCACTGATTATTATTTCCTTTATCATGAAAAATACCAATGAATTTTGTTTTTAAATTCTATTTTCTTATATTTCTATATTGGCTATTCTTTTTTCTATAAGGAAATAGAGAACAACTATGGTAACGAATCAAATATACTTTCATGATGAATTAACTTAGGTACTTGTTATTTTTAAATTATTCTTATCAACTGTTTTTTTATTCTTTGATTATACAAGTTAACGATTGAATCACTGGAAATGATGAGCATCGCTTTATTACTCTCTTAAGGTATTTCATTGGAGAATCAAGTGAGTCTAATAGCGTCGTAGTGGTAAGTGAAGGCTATAAGTCATTATACTCAACAAATAATTGTTCTATGAATTGTGCTTGTCTTTCAGCTTATAGAACAGATGATGGAAAACCGTGGGTGTTGCCAGTTGTTCGAAAAGCCGAAATAATGCTGGCCAACGATGAGACTCTCAACAAAGAGTACCTACCTGTGCTGGGTCTGGAGGACTTCACAAATGCTTCTACCAGGATGCTGCTGGGCAGTGCCAGTAAAGCCATTGCCGAAGGAAAGGTCAGTTTCAGTCATTGGTCTTCTTACTCCAAGCAATCAGTCTTCGGCTACAACCACTTTTAAATGTATTCTATAGACCATACAAAATTACTTTTTACTCGGAGGGATATAAGGAGCAGAGAAAAGTAGGGATACAGCGGTGGCGATGTTACCCTTCTAATTTAAGCGGCCAGCGTTCTCTAATTTCTATTTAGTGTTCAAGTGCTCATGATGGGTATACGAACATTCCTCTCTGAAAGCATTGTGTCGACTGAGTCTAATCGAAAAATTAGCAACTGCGCTTTTACCATTACTCTATTCATCACTATAATTGGCTGATCTCCCTACATTTCTCTGGTCCGCATATCCCTCCAAGTCAAAAGTAATTTTGTATGGACTATATAGTCTCTACCTAGTTTGAGCCTACCTAGTTTTATTTGGTGACCGTAATGTATATGCATTTTGTTCCCATTCAACTTGAGTTGAAATAGAATTTATCAAATCACTTTATTCAATGTATTAAGAATTTTTTTTAATGATAGTTGATACAAAAAAATCTATTATAATAAATTATCTTCTACTTTACAATTTCAGATAACATGTAGATAGTGAAGCGTATTGCCATTGATGTTTGAAAACGTTGAATAATATTCATGTTGAAGTCGAACATTGTCCAGCTTGAACTTGAAATTGGATTGATATTCATTAGTAGTTTCCCAGTTGTGCTCACATTATCTAAATAAAGGGCAAATTCCTTCCATGTCAATATTATTGCCACATAATATGCTATTATGCTATTTTCAACATTAATCCGAAGCAGTGATTCTCAACATTTTCTGATTCATCCATCACTCCCCATCATTGATGGACCGCGAAGAAATGAGAACAGTTACAGTCTTACATATCAGTTTTAATTCGTATTATTCAATTGAGCCTATAGGGAACACAAATTACAAATTTTGAAAACAATTTTAATTGTTTTTCTGTATGTATTTGTTAGTTATTTATTCCAATAAAAAGTAAGATATTAATGAAATATAAATTATTTTCTAAATAATTCATAAATCAAGTTTTATATTAGGTCCACAAATAGTAATGAGACCTGTTACCATCCATCATTGTTGTTTCTTATTGATTTAAAGTACAATGATGTTAATTCGACTCATAAGAATTATTTTCAAATAGACCTGAAAAATGACTGATTGAAGTAACAGCCGTTTAGAGATTTTTAAATAGGCATATTACCATCCTCGGTAAATTAAGAATCAATATGCAAAATTTCAAGTTAATCAGTTGAGTAGTTGAGACGTGATGATGCGTCATTCGTGAATTTCCTATCTCGTACGTGTATAAGCCGATTCTTTCCTTTATTGATGTATGAAATTTATCATTAAGACGTTAGTGAGATACTGGGATTCCAATAATAAATCAAATCGACGATTGATTAGAGAAGAAAACATTCCATTATCTGGAACTGACATCAAATATCCCTTCATTCACAGTCCCGATTTCAAGTCGAGTACTCAATGTCAATTATAATGAACACAAATTATAATTTGGGTATCATTAAAACCAATTTTGACGATCAGTAAATGATGTTATGTAACTGAACCCATGTATATAGTAGTTAGTGAATGCTTTGACGATAAGATTGAAAAAAATGCAGCAGCTTTATCATCAATGGAAATATCGTGTGACCGAAATTGGTTGTGCTTCTATAAAACCAATACAATAGTGATGCGTCATGGGCGTTAAATCAATGCATTGTACATTCAAGAGAAATGAAAAATATTTTGCGGGTCAGTAATTTAGATCGAGAATAAAATTATTTTTAAAAAGGCTACTGTTTTAAATATTGCTAATTTTCGATTTGCCAATTCGACTATCTCAACACAAAATTTGAATTGTGAACAATATTGAAGTGAAGTGAACAATTGTGAACATAGAAATGATTGTTTACTTTATCCATCGAAATAACAGTTATTGGAATTGAAGATGACTAGAAATTCTCAAGTTAGTTGATCTTATTCATTAGCTCACTAACAGCGTCATGAATATCTATTATGTAAGATAATTCACTTCAACATTGAAAATTTATATTTCTTATCATTTTCACGTGAATTTGTCTCATCCAAATAAACAGTATCGCCTTATAGCATTTTTATTTACACTGTCATTCACCCACATATGCATTTAATGAATTCGAAATCACACTTAATCGATCGAATAGTTTCATTAAACTTTTATTCCTTAAATCTTGAATTTTGAATCTCATTCAACTAAGTCGACTCTTAATATTATGACTAATGAACTAGGTTCAAATAATTATTAAGTTGAAGGAATAAGTGAAACTTTATTGATTTTATTGATCGACTAAAGTTTCTGAATGTATTGATTGTGTGTCTCATTGTATTTAAATGTTAATGAACAAAAACATTGTATGAATTATAAACTTGTAAAGAACGTTTTTTTCAAATCTACTTGCTAGCCATATCTGGGTTATCTATCTGTCTTTACTGCATTCGTAAAATTCGTATTAGTAAATTCGTATGGCTTTATTGGTGGAGTTCCTTGCGGGAAGGTCCCACTTGGCATGAATATTTTACTTTACTACATAATTGAATTTGAACATTTTTGTGCTATCTATTCTACTTTTCCAACTCTTCTAGTCTATTTTTGTTTCAAATAAAGTATGTTTGTAAATTGGTTTACAGGTAATTAGTACTCAAACTTTGAGTGGTACTGGAGCATTGAGGGTTGCTGCTGAATTTCTTTCTAGACAAATGAATTTCAACACTTTCTATTATTCTGCTCAGACCTGGGGTTAGTATTAAAAAAATTCTGTCTACATCGTTAGTACAATTATCTATTTCATCCTTGAAAAAAAATTTCACGACAGTGATTCAGTTCCATGTACCGTGATCAGATCTCTATTGATTGCTACGATCCTAGCCAAAATAATGCAAAAGCATTTACTGTGTTTCATTGAATGATTATATTATAAATTCTGATTTCAATTCACCTAATATTTAGTCAGTAAGTTATTTGGTACCTGTATTTTTTTTAAATGATTAGTTTATTCCCATTCTATAAGTCATTCTATTAGCAATCACTCTTCAATCCTTAATCTTCATATAGTTGTACTATCACAATATTTTACGTATATCTTGTTTCAGTAAATATGGCGGTTTATTAAATTATGCACAATGCTATTTAAGTTGAGTATCTATGTTATTAAGTCTATGCAAATATTGCTACTTGTTAGTTATTGTTTTGAAGACTATTAGCTCTAATATTCTCAACTGGTTCGTTTAAGAGGGAATTTTTGAATTGATCTGAATTATTTATACCAGAGTTTGCGTTAACCGGTCAACCAAGAAGCTGATAACCAAGGATATTATTCAAGATTCATCCATCTTCTTTATCTTTCTTAGCGGGCAAAGTTTATACTGCTCTACGCATTTCTGAAATGAAACCATCTTATTACTGGAGATAAGTTGAAAAAGGAGATTTTTGCTGGAGATAAGTTGAAATTATTCGTATAACCGTATTATTGGTTTTATGAGTTGATTGTGTGTTATTCACATGTATTTTTATTGTTATAATCTCTGCATTGGGAAAGCATTAAAAATGTTCGTAAATTTATAGGTGTAATGCCCAAATATGCTTTTTGCTTGTGAGTGAGCAATATGGTGTGAGTGTGTGGGTGATTGATGGGATGATCTTACTGTGCGTCTGCACAATATTGTGCACTGGTTTATCATTGAATATTTCTTACTAATAAGCAGTAATACGTATGAGGCAACCTTAAAAATTACGAGAGAAAACATTCAATGGAAGAGATATGTTTGAAGCAATATCAATATTACTAACAAGTGTTATGCTAATATAAAATAATAGTAATGTCGTCCGTATCAATTTCAGAAAACCATGGCCTCATATTTATGAACGCTGGCTTCACTGATGGAAGAACTTACAGGTACTGGGACTCTGAAAAGCGATGCATAGATTTCGAGGGCTTCAAGGAGGACTTGAACAATGCCCCTGAAAATGCAGTCATTATCCTCCACGGCTGTGCCCACAACCCAACTGGCAGTGACCCAACTCACGAGCAATGGAAAGAGTTGGCTCAAATTATCAAGGTTCGTTTCATCAACTTAGAGATCCGTTGTTTTCACCCAAAGTCAACAGTAAACTTTAAAATACTGCAATTTTAATGAATGTATTTTGTTTTTTATTTCACCTGGTGAGCTCGTTGAAAGTATTAGTCTACTATTATTTTAAATTTGTAGGAATGTATTTGTAGAAGTTTATAGAGCCTAGTTGATTTTGTTAATTCGTGTAGTATAATAGTACCTATACCTATATTAATAGTACCTATTGTACTTGACATTTTTCCCATTGGCCAAAAGATTGATTAAATTGAAAGCTCTAAAATTGAAATTTAAATATGGATGTAAGAAATCTAATAAGTTTAGCTGTAAATAAAACAACAAACGTTTAGTCAACATCAAGAAATTCCGTATGTATATGCCTTCTCATTATTTTCAATTTTGTTTAAATGATTCGAGTGAGTTTAGCTGAGCTGTGAAAATGCTTTTTTATTTTGTGTACAGAGTCGCAAATTATTCCCTCTGTTTGACTGTGCTTACCAAGGATTCGCTTCTGGCAATTTGGATAATGATGCTTGGTCAGTTCGTTACTTTGCTGATAATGGTTTTGAATTGCTGTGTTGTCAATCGTATGCGAAAAACTTTGGACTTTACAGTGAGTACAAATTAATTTTGTAGTTTATTTCAGTGCATGGATTTTTGTGCGAATTGTATTGTATGTGTTGTACGGTTATGCTTTTCCTTTTCTATAGGCTGATCTAATATGTCATTGACACGATTTCCTATGATTGGAATGGAAAAGAACATGAGAAGTTCTCACCTATAGGGTTTTTTACTATACTTCATGCATTAATATGTTATAAAGCTACATTCCACTGTTACATTTTTTTAATATTGTTTCATCATTCATACACCGTATGCATTGTGATAGTCCATTATAAGGCACTATTATAATTATCATTATAAGGTGAATAATAAATTCTCTATTTAGATTCATACAATATTGAAAATAATCAAGCAAGAATTTCTTTTGTAAGTCCCATTTATCATTAGGAAACTGTGATTATTATCATTGGCCATGCGGTGAATGAAAGAATCCATCTACAATGATTCTCGATATTTGTTTGTTAATATGTAAGGGATAAATTCAGAAATATCTCATTCCTACTAGAATATATCGTGTGAGACAATTTTTTGTAGTTTTCAGTTCATGTTGAGAAAAATGTTTTGGGAAATCATTTTCCCTTTTGTTATTGATTTATTCCTAAAACTTCTAAATTGCACAGATTTTTATTTTTATATCACCTAGTTAAAGACTAATAAGCTATTCTATTTTGACTTAAATTGATAAGAATATTGTTTGTGAAGGTAAAACACATTGGTTAAGCCTTCTATATTGGTCAAGGATTAAATTGAAGATTATTTTCAGCATAAAAGGATACAGTATTCTGCCTTTGCACTTCCAATTGAACACTTTAACACTAAACCAATTCGTGTGGCTTCCTGCGTTGAGGTCTTCTTTCTGCATGCACGTTGAGCAGCTGGATTGCTTCCACGTTTACATGTTGATGAAGTCTTTTCTCATGTTTTTCTGCAAATCTTTGGATTTGACTGATGACTGTCGCCACTCCCAGGTCGCGGTGGAGATCACAGTTCCTGTTGTACCAAGCAGCGTCTACACAACTTCTGAGTACTTTATTCTGGAAGCGCTGGATGATGTCGATATTGGTTGGTCGGGTGCAGCCTCAGAGTTGAATTCCGTAGGTCCACACCGGCTTGAGAATCTGCTTGTAGAGAAGCAATTTGTTATAATTTGACAACTTCGATGTCCTCCCAAGTAGCCAGTACATTTTCTTGAATTGCACACATGCAATCTTCTTCTCATTTATCAATCTGAATTCTAAACTTCAAATACTTGAGTAGAAATTAGTTGTTCAGACTAAAGTGAATTTGAATTCATCTTGGTTCAATTTTTAGTATAAACGTTTCCTTTGTCAATAAATCAAACTTTTGTTGCAGATGAAAGGGTTGGAAACCTGGTGATTATAGTATCAGATCCTTCTGTGATTGCAAATATCAAATCTCAACTGTTGCTTGTGATCAGAGCCATGTATTCGAATCCACCCAGTCACGGGGCGCGCATTGTGGCCAAAGTGCTCAACAGTCCTCAACTCTACGAGGAATGGTCAGTGAATAAAAATACTTGATTAATGTGAACCAACAAAATTAATTACAATTATGCGATCATATCGCTTGTCTAATGGAATGTTCCAAGGCATGAATTTAAAATCTTTCCTAATATTTTATTATAAGTTACCTTTCCTTACACTGGTAATGTTACTAAAGAAACCCATGTGTAGACCATAAAAATGTTTGTTATAAAATCCTTCTCATACATAACCAAATCAGTAAAAAAGTGGTTTTATCTGCAAACCACATGAGTGGAGAATGTAATTTTGTAATGAATCAATTGAATTCTTTTGGATGCCATAAAAATGGATTACGACTATAGGAAGCAATAAAGATAAGAAAACATTTTATTACCAGACTGTTGAATAATTATTTAACTAATAATAATTACTTGACTAGTGAATAATTGATTGACATTAAACCTAACATATTATAACATGTTATTACTATAACATAGTAATTGGAAGATTTTTATCAATTTATTCATCTTGCAATCTTTTGGTAGCTTGGCTACCTTGAATGGTCTTCAGGTGAAATATCGAGTTATTCGAAAGCAATCATATCACTTCATCCTCATTGATAGTTTTGATTCAAATTTCAGGAAAACTTGTATTTCAACGATGGCAGAAAGGATAATCAAGATGAGGAAACAGCTGAGAGAGAGATTGGAAGCGTTGAAAACGCCTGGAACATGGAGCCACATCACAACTCAAATTGGAATGTTCTCATTCACTGGTCTTACACGTTAGTTTCATTTATTGCAAGACATTATTATTAGTGTTATTCCAGTTATCTTATAGTACCGGTACTCGTATTCTAATTGCTCGATTGAATCAGCCTATTAGACTATTGGGTATTTGATAATAATTTCTAATCAAATTCATAATTATTCATTTATTGATTGTAGATGCACAATTATTAACTTTAATAATTGGGGAAGGACCAACAGGCACAGTTCAAAACACTTCCTCTCCCGAATTTCGATATCAAAAATTTCTTTAATATTGAGTCGACATTCAGTTTGTTTCATCACTCTCTACTTGTTCAGAGATTA
Source organism: Nilaparvata lugens (assembly GCF_014356525.2). Classification (NCBI taxonomy): domain Eukaryota; kingdom Metazoa; phylum Arthropoda; class Insecta; order Hemiptera; family Delphacidae; genus Nilaparvata; species Nilaparvata lugens. The sequence continues at coordinate 32,605,968 of NC_052504.1, forward strand.
TTATAACTCATGTGCAATTACATGTCCAGTGACAACAAGAAATACAAGATTGTATGCTTTCCTTGTGAATAATTCTTGCCCAATTGACTTGGAAGATGAAACAAGATGAAGGAAAAAAAACTATTTTTGTAAGAGTGGAGTTTAAATAAATTCTATTACGCCTTTTTTATACTTTTAGATTCCTATAATTTGAACATTAAATGAATAGGAAGTGTCATTGAAGAAACATATTGATTTCACTTCAGTTTATAGTTATTCTAGTAGCAGGTTTTACCTACACCTCATAACTATCTATATTTGACAATACTTTTTCATTGTCTATCATTTAAATTGTTTCTAATAATAAATTAGCAATCAATTATTAAGTAATTTTTACTTGAAATTTTATCTCTCTTTCTCTAATGCCCGATGCAAGACTAAAAAAACCCATAAATCACTTATATTTCGAGTTTTAACCATTTAATTACAGCTTGAAAATTGACTGGCTCCAGTCGTCTGGCACTCATCCCGCAACGGTAGGTGCGAATCTTCAGTGTATTATTTATTATTCCATGTTTCTAATTGATTAATTTCTGATTTGTTTTCACAGCCAAACAAGTTGAGTATGTGGTGAACGAGTGCCATGTTTACATGATGGGCACCGGCAGAATCAGTATGTGCGGCATCAATTCATCCAACATCGACCATGTCGCTCAGTCAATCCATGACGCTGTCGTCAAAATACCAAATTAATCACATCTTACAATCTTTTGGTTGTCTGGCTACCTTGAACCTTCCTCAGGTCACCATTATAATGTAATCAAATCTTCCATTGTCACCGTTATTGGAACTGTTAGAAATATCCATCAATGTTATTATTGTCCTCAAATCATCAAGGTAACCAAACAGTAGTTTTAAACGGCCTAAACAACAATCACACTAACTATATTGCATCACAATAATTTAAACAATTATATTATTTAGATTTTAGAAAACGTGATATCAATTTGCAATATTTTTTTATTTATAGAGGTTATAAGCAATTATTAAAAGCAATAATTTTGTAATTAAGCGTTTCGATTAGATTATTCGATAGATTTTTCTACAGCAGCTCTCAGACAATTTTTTGATTAGTACATTATTTTTCTTTGTTGGAGTAGTCTCTAAATAATATCCTTGCATTTATGTCTTCAGTATTTCATAAGTGAAAGCATGATATTATCTCTATCTCATACTACTGTGGAATTATATAAGTGCCTTATTTACATCCACCCCTCAAAGGTAATTAAAAAAAATGTTACCAGGTCCATTAAAATGGAAAATTGTTGAAAATTATATCTATAATTTATTCTATTTAAATGGAAAAAGACTTTTTAGTATAATCTAACATGTTTTGATTCACGTGTTCTAATATTAGAAGTCACTCTACAATTTTAATTTTTAGAAAAATGCCAAGTATTATTGATGAGATTTGAATAAAATACATATTTAAAACTATTTGAAATGATTTTTTTGCCATTCATCCACTTCATAATATTTTTGTTGTTTTTTCGTATTCTTCTATGATACTGAATCTACATGAGAGAAGCAGATAATATAAAAAAGCGTGTGACATCACCAAAAGACCGCTCTAATAGGTTACAACTTACCACTCAACAAGTTCATTTGCAAGTTTGAAACGACCCAAATTATACCAGAAAAGAAGAAAAATGTAACAAATAAATCATTTATTATTTTGCGAGTTCTCTAAGCACAAGTCTGAAGGCGATAAAAATGCCACACCTTCTAGTCTTCTGACTATGTTTGAAAATTGAACATTTCTCGCTTTCCAGATCATTTGCATATTGCAATTATAGTGGTTATCTATTAGCAAGAAAAATTATACCTGGACAGTAGACAAATTAAAGAGATACACAAATATAAGCGGGTTGAGTATATTTGTGTTTGAAGGCTCGCTTATAATTTTTCCAATCCCGTAAGTGAGATCCACGCTTTAATGGCAGTGGAGAAAGATATGAGAACAGCGTTCCTTGACACAGCCTTCTGTGGAAGATAGCTGATACCAAAATGTCTGATGTAATTTTAAAAGTTAATTCTTGTTAAAAATAATCATTTATATTTTGTTAAGGATAAGTGAACTCACAGATTGTAATTTACTGGAAGCATGTGAGCGATGCTTACACATGAGTACCGACCGAGATTATAGCGAAGACTGGAAGTTCCCTCCATTCAGTAGCTGATCTGAATCGAATAAGGAATGAAACTGGATTGGTCAATTAAGAGTAACAATAGGATGAATAGGCGGTAGAATAAAAATTAATAAAGGCTATACTAAACAAACCGCCCATCTAAAACTTCATTAAGTTTTTGAGGCTCGAACGATATCTACAATAAAGCAGCGTCCATGAATCACAAAAACATTCATGCTTCACTGTTTTCGGTTCTCCATATACGAAGATTATGTCAATTGACTTTACCCCTTAAATGAAACATTGCCTCATCGCTATGAACGAGATTCGCCTAAGTGAAAGTTTTTTATGCATTCCACAGACCATGGTTTATGAACCCTATTTTTGTGTAGATGTCCGAACCTTGATGCTTCTGTCGGATTGGGTAGAGTGCATCGTTGTTTAGATAATTTTTTTGACATTTTTGAATAACCATGTAATGAGAATAACTCAGACTCAATATTATAGTCAATCAGTTTTAAACAGTTTTTATTTATACATGAATACTTTCAGTAGAAATATTGCAGCAGTGACAATAGAATATAATATATTATAATGATGAATTAATATAGCATATAACAATGTGAGTGAATCAGCCGACAGTGGAGGTGATGAGTTCGGCGACCATCTGTTCGGTGGACCTGACGGTGAGTTGCATGGTGACAGCGTCGGCCATTGCCAGCTTGGCTCGCACAAGCACCTCGTGTCCGCCCCTGAAGATGCCTGCAATAATCACAATAATATCCCGTCAAATCATCAACTTCACTACAGTTCATGAACTTTACTAGCACCTATTGATCCACTCTGAACAAGTTAGATAATAATATTCAGTTGGTGAAATCAGTAAAGCAGCGTTTACACCAAAGTTATTAGCAAAATGTTTATTTTTCCGTCCTTATAGATTCAACGGAACTTGACAAACACATATGTTCATCATGTGTATGATAAGTTATGTTCAATCTAATAGAATCTATAAGGACGAAGAAATAAACATTTTGTTAATAAGTTTGGTGTAAACGCAGCTTAACTAACCTCACTACGATGGAATTCTCGTCAAACTGTAAGCATTGGTTGAATAGGAAGCGTCATTATTAGCAATAATAAGCACTATTATTATGAAGAATGAAGTATGTTAGTCATGCGGAATGCTTTCAGTTTGAAGTGGATATCACTATTGGGCTATATTATAAAATAGGCTACTTCTCTATCCACTTCTTCAAAAGCATGTTTATTCACTATTGAACGCTTTATAAACTTTTATTGAAATTCATATTTGAAAATACAAAATTATTCGATAGAGATATTATGTATTTATTATTTCAAGTTTGTAGAGTTGGGCTTGATTGCACGAACGTTGTAATAGAACTACATAATTTTTATTATTTGTCATGAATTTTCACAATGAATAGATAAATTGCTGACGACGGTGAAAATTCATGACAAGTAAAATTATGAAAAAATGAGAGGCTCTAGTCAGTCGGTTACGAGGACGGGACCTGGAGCTATATACTGCAGATAATCGGGCCCGGCTCTACCCTTCTTTTCCGAGACACCATTTTCCTGGTCCAGTGAGTTCAGTGAGCTAATATTATCAATTTTATTATTATATATTATTCATTTTTTTTTTATTGAAGGCAAATCCTGTAATTATTCTATTGTTTGTTTAAAAAGTTTTCTCAATATTATTTTTATTTAAGTCTCCAGTTTCATTTTGAGTTACAATTTGATTAAATCGATTACTTAGTTCTCCAAAATATAACTGTTTTGTTTATTATTTTAAAATATAGTTCCTTTCTCATGAGTTATAGAGTTAGATCAATTTAACCTCTCGCAAGCCAAGCGATTCCCCTTTTATAAATTGTTACCATAATGTCTAGGGTTGTTCTCACAACCTTATAATACCATCACAATACCATACTTAATATAACCCCAATATATTCTTAATTTAAATACCCCATTACATGGTGTTGGGCGTCGTTCTCATGAGAAAGAGTTTATTAATTGACAAGATTAGCCTTCAAATTATCTATTGACATTTTCATTTCAGGTCATTATCATAATTATTATATTCTGTGTTTGATCTCGTATAATTATGTCCTCTATTCTTTCAACGTACAGGGTAAATATGATAATTGTTATTATTGTTATATTGAGATGAGTATCTCTAGTTCTAGTGACTCTGAACAATCACCTAGTGAATTCGAGGTTTCATTATTACGTTTACCTATTGATTTAAAAGTAAAATCTCTGGATAAATCAGAATTATTAGAGCTAGGCAAACAGTTAGGTATTCACATCCCTCAATCTGTTAATATTGAATACTTGAGATTCGCTGTTGACTTGGCAAAAAAAGTTTGTATTTATGTGGACCACGATTCAGGAGCTAGAGATGCTCTAAGTCGATTACTTAAGTTAGGGTCCCTGTCTCAACGCGATCGTATTATCTTCCCTATGTTAGCCGATTACGAGCGAATAGTAGGCAAGCTAGGCAGAAATCAAGAACACATCTACGACACAGTAGCTCCCGATAACTTAGCAAATATCCTAATTCCAGAAAATAATATGGCAGGGAATGATAAAAGACCCTTTGCGAAACCCGAAAGCTATGGGGGTACAAAGAGTGAAGACTTCAACGAGTGGTTGAAAACCTTCAATAGGGCAGCAAAAATAAATAAGTGGGATGAGGATGATAAAATCTTGTATTACCCCTCTACCTCAAGAAAACAGCATTGGCAATTTTCGACATATTTTCGGATAAAAATGAAAACGCGACATTTCTTGATGCAGTAGGCCACTTAAAAAGTAAACTTGTAGACCCTGTTCATGAAGAGACAACCAGACAAAAACTCGAAAACAGAAACAAATTACCAACAGAAACATACACAGAATACACAGCAGATATAATAAAACTTTGTCACATTCTTGAGCCTCAAATGTCAGAGAAAAGAATAGTAGGATATGTTTTGAGAGGCTTAGACGTAGGAGCATTGCAACATGTTGCTTTCATGGACAATGCATCAGTTGAAGATTTAGAGAAAAATCTCGCCAAATATGAAAGATCTCGCTTCCTTCTAGACAAAAAGTTAGGAATGCATAATGCTTCAATCGAACAGCCTGTCCAAAAAATAAATGTAGTAGATACTTTAGAAAAGAAATTGAACGATCTGAGTATTGTGGTGAAAAATTTGAGTAGAAATGTAGGTCAATCACAAAATCCCAATCCTAATAGACAGTTTGGAAATAGGAGCGGAAACTTTTCCCCACACGAAATAAATCAGAACAACTTCCAAAGACAACCTTATTCAAACAATAATAATTACAATGATCGCGACAGAAACACACAATCACATAATCCTAATCCTAATAAACAGTTTGGAAATAGGAGCGGAAACGTCTTCCCACACGAAACAAATCAGAACAATTTCCAAAGACAACCTTATACAAACAATAATTACACACAATCAACATCAGTCAATTACAGGACACCAATCAACCCTAATAGGACTAGATTCTGTACATACTGTAAGAGGAATAATCACTGGAAAGACGATTGTTTTTTCTTATCAAAAAACTCGAATACAGGATCCCGAGCCTAGACGAATCGGATATGAACTTGGGATCCGGATTTGAAAAACAAAGCGCTGAATTTCCATTTGATAATTATTCTCCAAATTCAATTGATAAAGAAGAAATCACATGTAATATAATATCTTCTGTATCAATGAAAGATGAACAATCCAAAGCGATAGAATTGTCAGGCAGTTTTTTCTCAATGCCAATAATAATCAGTTATACTCAAATGAAAGTGAAATTAATTGCTCTAACGAAATAGAAAGTGAAACCAACTTCAAACAGCTATTGTCTTCCGAAATGCATGCTCAGCACGAACTTGGAATGAATGGATCATTGACTAAAGAGAGAAGAATTCAAGTCCCAGTACTTACTATTAATGGAAAATTCAAAGGAAAAGATGTATCAATTACCATTGACACCGGTACGAACGTAAACATAGTTCAAAAAAATCTTTTAAGTAGCGATGATCTAAAACATTTGAAAAATAGTAGTATTGCTTTATCGGTAGCTAATGGTTCATTAATGCCGATCACAGGAATGATCTCGAGTGAAATTCAAATACATGACAGGAAATTCGAAGTAAATTTAGTAATTTCTGAAGACTTACAGGCCGATATTATTGTTGGAAATTCCTTCTTCTCAAAATATAAAATGAAATTAGATTATGAGAATAACATCATTTCAATGACCGATAATGGTAAAATAGTCGAATTAGACATGGATAAAGAGTGGATTTGTACATTAAATAGATTACACAACGATTCTGAAACAAATATTACAAAAGAAGTCTGCATACCCAATCCCGTAAATTTCGTCAAATGTGCTCTTGAAACAATAATCCCCGCTCAAAAAGACGTGAATGTCAAAGTCAATCTAACACAAAAATTGCTCAAAGTATCCCATTTTACTCCAAATGAATCGTTATTACATAATAAAAAATTGCATGTGCTTTGGAATGAGGATGATTTTGAAACAAACATGAGTGAAATTAGAATTTTGAATCTAGGAAGGCAAGATATAAGATTGTTGCATGAAACTATTATTGGTGAAATTGAAGGAGAAGTTTGTAATTACGACGAATCTGTTTCATTAGTAGACTCTGTTCTATTCGATGGAGGAGGTTGTGAAATAGATATTAATAAAGATCTTACACCAGAGCAAAATTCCAAAGCGAAAAGACTCATCAATAAATACAAACACCTATTTTCAACAAACGAAATTGATTTCGAGGAAGCGAAATTACCCGAATACAAGTTCAAACTTACAGATTACACACCCATTGCTAAGTCACCGTACAGATTACCTATCGCTCAAAGAACAGAAATAGACAGACAAGTAGAGTTATTGATAAAAGCAGGAATAGTTTGTGAAACCCAGAGTCATTATGCTTCTCCCGCATTTTTAGTTACTAAAAAAGACGGTGGATTCAGATTGGTTGTAGACTATAAAATGTTGAACGAGAAAATATTACCGGATAGATATCCCCTTCCCCTTCTTCAAACAATTTTTGATTCTCTTGACAATTCGGATTACTTTTCCACCCTAGATATCAGACAAGCATTTTTCCAACAGCCATTACACGAAGATTGTCGAAAATATGTAGCATTTGCAACTCATAAAGGGCTGTACACGTTCAAAAGACTACCTTTTGGTCTTAGAACATCTCCAAATGCTTTCCAACGAGCAATTAACGGAGTTCACGTTTGATTTGAAATATAAACCAGGAGCCCAAATGCACGTACCTGATGCCCTGAGTAGATATCCACTAGAGAAGGATATAACTGATCTCACAAAGGACGAAAACTACAATATATTCGAAATAGAAGAAATAGACATAAAGACTTTACAGAAAAATGATGAGAGTATAAGAAAAATATATGATGCAATACGAAACCCTAATCATAGTGATACAGCTACGATTAGAAAGGCGAGAAAATACACGATCGAAAAAGACATTGTCTATCTGAAGAAATTTGATGGGCATACCAATCAATTGAAACTTCTCGTACCCCGATCTCTTATCAATAAAATCCTTGAAACATTCCATGATGATTCCTTAACAGGTGGACATACCGGCATTTATAAAACCCATGAGAAAATATCATCGAAATATTATTGGGAAAATATGTATGAAAACATTGCGAATTATGTAAGATCATGTAAAAATTGCCAAGAGAGAAAAACCCCTACTACGAAGCCTCAAGGTTTCTTATCACCCATCAAGTGTGATAGTAAGCCTTTCTCAAGTATCATGATGGACTACATCGGTCCGTTAGAGAGCTCAATGGGCTATTCATACATTCTAACGATTGTTGACTTAACGACCCGATATATTTTAGCTGAACCTTGTAAACACGCCGACGCAAATAATACCACTAAATGCTTATGGAAATTAATATACCGATTTGGCGTTCCAAAAGAAATTCGATCCGATAGAGGTACACATTTTGTAAATAAAAAAGTCGATGACCTTATGGTTGAGCTTGGAATCAAACACATATTAGGATCATCAAGTCACCACCAAAGTCAAGGTCTGGCCGAAAGAGCCAACCGGACAATTCAAGAGATGCTAACAGCTTACGTAGCCGATAATAGGAATTGTGGGTACAAATGCTGCCGAAAGTTTTATTCGCATACAATACTTCGAAACAATGCTCTTTGAAATATACACCTTTTTTCTTATTGCACGGTTTTGAAGCCACTACTCCTTTAGATTTGAAAATCTTTCCCGAAAATGACGACGTCACTTATCATTTAGACGCGAGATTAGCAAATCTTAAAGAAGTGCGAGAACAGATACCATCAATCTTATCAGATGCACAAGAAAAACAGAAATACTATTACGATAGGAATAGAACAGATTGCATTTTTGAACCAGGAGATTTAGTTATGGTCCACGATCCTGATGTAAGACAAGGACAGTCTAGGAAATTAGTCAAAAAATATTCAGGCCCATATGAAGTAGTAAAGAAAGTAACAGATGAAGTCTATGAGATATTTTTTCCGCTACGAGGTACTTATAAAAATGTAGCTTTTCATGTAGATAAATTGAAAAAATATTTCATACGAGATCCCATCAATTAAGTGTTTATTGTTCTATTGTCTAACTGTATTCTTTATTCCAGCACTTTTCTTTATGCTAGCAATTATACCTCGCTCATCCTAAATCTTTGCCTTTCATTAATTTAAAAGACAATTGATGAGAAGAAATCGAGATGAAACATTCATGTAATTTATTTATTTTCCAAATCATTGAAAAACAATATCATGCTTACAACTGAATTTTTAGAGAATTTTGTTTGCGAGATCAGTATTGACTTGTGAAGCGATCAAATCCATTTTCTCACGACTAAATATCGAGATGATTCTCAAATCACAATAGTATGCAGTTTTCAATCAATCAATTATTTCAATTAATCAATTAATCAATGATTTCTACTTCGATGAAACAATGAAATATAATTGAGCTCTGATAGACAATTTTACTAGACATTCTAACGATGATTCATTATTAAAAGATGTGAATTGTTCTCACGTTTTTGTTTATGAATGAATGCTATTTGAAAATCATCAAATACGATTTATGCTTGAATATTATTTTCTTGACTCGTATGTAATAAAATGTTTCTCTTTTTCAGAAACGGATGATTCTTGATATAATAATTTATTTATTTATAAGATTATTTATGTGAAAACGTATATTTTAATAACAATATTATCTGTATTGATGTTAATGAAATAATCAATTCCAGTAGGTGATTACGATTGGAATATAAGAAATAGCTATTAATTTGACCATTTACATAATCTATTTGTAGGGTTTTGGGGATTTTACTAGTAATTATTGTTTATAAAATTGATATCTTATACGAACTGTTCATTGATAGATTAATATAGAGTACTAACTGATATAATATTTTTAAAATGAATACCATAATACTTTGTTCCTTAGCATTTGTAGAAATATGTTGTACGGTATTGTCTCAAGAAATTTCTCTTTTTCACGGAGCTCTATTTAAAGAAATTCACAATGTAGTATTTTACGAGTCCACAGTTCCAATAACATTCAGTATTCCTAGGTCAAATCCTTTATTTGTTATGAGGAACCTTCTGAGTACTCCTTTAAAAATTGACTCATGTCCTTTCCCTTCCTCATCGGAGTGTGCAGTATTTGATCAGATTCATCGAACGGAGCTGCAACTTCTACAACTACAAGACGGCATTTACATTGGCAGCGATGACGACAACACTCCAGCTGAGAGCGAAAATCGACTACCACGCCGCGAACGCTCTATCGATACGATCGGGGCGGTCCTAAACTGGTGTTGCGGAGTAGCTACCGACGAAGAATTGGGCGCATACGTGAAAACCGAAACCGACATCACTTCTCATCTCAGTAATCTTCAAGACTTCGTTCACGCTGAACATGTCGAATTGATAGACAACACACGCAAGATGAACGGCATGGCAGAGAACGTGAAGAAAGTATTGAACAACATGAAGCATGACCTTATTCTTTGGCAAGAATCATTCACCCAACAGAATAAGTTTCAGAAAGGGAATACTACAACCGATGTACTGAAAACACAACTGAGGACTACTATTTTCATGTATATGATGACTCTATCTAACAACTACAATGAAATCGACATGAGATGCTACAATCAACAACTTTCTCATCACGTCATTTCAAAAGAAGACCTAAACAATCGACTTCAAGAACTCGAAAAGAAAATAAACAAGAGAAACTTCACCATATCAACAAAAGACAACGATAAAATTCGAAACTTGAAACTAACATCCTGCAGAAAATCCGACAACGAACTATTGGTTACCCTCAAAATACCAATAAAGAAGAAAAATTCAACTATTTCATTATTCCACCTGCAATCTATCCCGCTTCATTGGAATGGTCATACCTGCCGTTTGACCTCCCAACATCACCTGATACTTAGAGAAGAAAATAAACTGCAAATCCTGTCAGATGACGAAGAAGACGATTGCCAGTTCAAGCAGAAAGGCCTCTGCTTGATTCCGAGGAAAAAGATGTCGAACTCCGCCACCCAAGCCACTTGTCTCCACCTTCTAACATCAGAAGCAGACGTATCGGAGCTACGAGAAGTCTGCAAATTTGATTGTAAAGCAACTGACAATCAAACCCTAATCACTCGCCTACGAGAAGACACCTTCCTATTCCACAACACCGGCAAAAAGACGACAATTCGCTGTAAAAACTCAACAACTGAGGTCCCAAGCAACAGTCCAGGAACCCTATCACTCCACATCCCTTGCAACTGCGAACTTCAAGACGACAACGGCGACGTACTGATAAGCACTCTTTATCCTTGCGACTCCCGTTCCCATCCTTTTCCAGCTATTAATAACTTAATTCCTCACATGTGGACAAATTTATCTAAATTGAGCATCCCAATTTTTAAACATGAGACTCTGCCTCAGTACTTAAACCTTTCGGAAATCTTAAATGAAAATTGGCACTTGAATTTTTCAAAATTTGAAGAGCACAACTCATTCTCAGAAGAAATTTTCCATCATGTTGAAATGCCAAATAACTTTGATTTGTTAGGGGTGAACAATAAACTGATCATTTATATTATTATTGTCTGGCAAACACTGATAACTGTTATATTCTTGTATTTATGTCTTCAAAATTATATTAAGAAGAAAGCAAATCAACTGAGAGTCCCGAAACGTACTCCAATTGTGGACTACCCACAGGAGCTTTAAGAATATATTGTGTTTTAGTAAAGTAGTATGTAATGAAATCATTAAAATAATGGGTTAGGATATAGGAAACTATGCAAATAATAATTACTTATTCACTATTATTGTATCCATTTACTCTTTTATGCTATCGATTCAAATATTTTCCCAGATTAGAAGATAAACTATTTCAATTATTATTATTATTCTTATTTTCAAGGTCCACAATATTATTTTGCTTACTCGAATACTATTCGGACTTGATGTTTAATTTTTGCATTATGATTCAATTTTATTACTTTCGTAGATTTTGTAGGTTTAATTTTATTCATCAATATAATTGAAATTTTTCCATTCAATTCTTATTCAGATATGAATGTATTGAATTGTTGATTTGAAGTTGATTGATGTGTTAGGCTAAGTTTGATTTTTTATGAATTAGTTCACTATAATGTAATTATATCACTTGCATTTAGCTTATGAATTGGCACTCACATAGATTTAAGGTATTCATTGAAAGTTATGTTACATATAGATATCCAATTAGAATAATATTGTGAATAATAATAATAATTTTAGCTTGCGGTAATTTTGACTTTAATTTTTGAAATATTATTGAAATGTGTAAAAATTAACTTAGAGAGATGCCGTTTTTTCGATAACTTCGGGCCGAAGTTTAGGGGGACCCGGGGATGTAATAGAACTACATAATTTTTATTATTTGTCATGAATTTTCACAATGAATAGATAAATTGCTGACGACGGTGAAAATTCATGACAAGTAAAATTATGAAAAAATGAGAGGCTCTAGTCAGTCGGTTACGAGGACGGGACCTGGAGCTATCTACTGCAGATAATCGGGCCGGCTCTACCCTTCTTTTCCGAGACACCATTTTCCTGGTCCAGTGAGTTCAGTGAGCTAATATTATCAATTTTATTATTATATATTATTCATTTTTTTTTATTGAAGGCAAATCCTGTAATTATTCTATTGTTTGTTTAAAAAGTTTTCTCAATATTATTTTTATTTAAGTCTCCAGTTTCATTTTGAGTTACAATTTGATTAAATCGATTACTTAGTTCTCCAAAATATAACTGTTTTGTTTATTATTTTAAAATATAGTTCCTTTCTCATGAGTTATAGAGTTAGATCAATTTAACCTCTCGCAAGCCAAGCGATTCCCCTTTTATAAATTGTTACCATAATGTCTAGGGTTGTTCTCACAACCTTATAATACCATCACAATACCATACTTAATATAACCCCAATATATTCCAAATTTAAATACCCCATTACAACGTCTATTAGATTGAACCGAGGTTGAAACGCCACTCAACGGAACCATTGCCATGAGAACCAAAGAATGAAACGAGCGACAATGCGATTACATCATTTAACTATAGTTGAAACTAATAAACGTACATGATAACAGTCCTTTAAAACCTCCAAGAGTTTTAAAACCGATACTAATAGATCTCTATCTGACCAAACTATGATTTGGCGAGTAACATTCTTATACTTGGTTGTACTATCATGAATTCACTTGGTATTGACCTCCTCAGACCCAGTGTGCAGTATAGTGTACATATTGATTTCACTCTATCCAGACCTAACCTCTCTCTCAAAATACAACTTTTCAAAAACTCTACAGCTGAATTGTGGCCACTCCTACCTGTATAGTTGTTGTTATACGATAGCTGACAATGTACTCTTCAGTGTACAAGTCGTCTTAACCGAAAAAGTGGGAATCCACTTCACCATAACCACTATCAGCTCAGAAAGTGAATGTACAGTATAGTGTAAAAATCAACTCAAGTATACATGAGTAAGTAATAATAATAATAATATTTGTTATTTGTTCAATACAGTACAGTCATTATGAATCACAACTATACAATTGAACATTGTCATGTACAAAAAAAAAATCTCTTCAATATTTAACATAATAAAAATATAGATCTAGCCTATATGATTTCACACATAATTGTCACATAAAAATTCATTTACACTATAAAAACTTTTTTCAACAAGGAACTTATGAAGATCTTTTTTGAAAGTCATGCTCTTAAAATCTATATTACTAGGCAACTTGTTTAGAAATTTTGTCCCTATGTAGCTAGTTTTTTTTCTCAAAAAGAGTTAGCCTGTGAGGCTGAACGATAAAGTTGTTCCTGTTTCTTGTAAAGTGTGAATGTACCTGTGCATTGGTCGTTAAACTGCCCATATTCTTAATCACATATAATAAAGTTTTAAAAATAAAAATACAAGGTACAGTGAGTATGCACTGCCTTTTAAAATAATCTCGACAAGGATGATTGAACCCCAATCCCACTAAACACCTAATAGCCCGCTTTTGCAGAATGAATATCTTATTTATGTTCTGCAGAGACGTGTTACCCCAGAGCTCAATTCTATATGCAATATGTGAAAGAATGAGTGCGAAATATAACGTTTTTCCTGTCTCAGGGGGCACACACTTGACTGTGTTTCGCAGAACAAATAAACTGCTACTGATTCTGTTCGCCAGTCTGTCAGTATGGGCATTCCATGAGAGATCCTTATCCACAATCAGTCCCAACAGACTCGCCTCTGTCATATTCTCCACAACAGAGTCACCAATGCTAATTACTGGCTCAAATACATAATGTTTGAAACCAAATTGAAGGCACTTACTTTTTTTAGGGTTCACTGACAATAATGATTCATTATAATATTGTACAACTAGGAGTGGCCGTAGCCGAGTGGATCAGATGCTGGCTTTGTGATTCAGAGGCCCGGGTTCAAATCCCGGCCCGGGCAAGATATTTATCTCGGGCCACTCCCGTGTATCGGATCGACACGTTAAGCCGTCGGTCCCGGCTTCCTAAAAAGTAGTCGTTAGGTCATGTCAGAGGCCCTGAAATTGATCAGTTGCGACCTGAAAACTCTGACACCAGACCTGAGCCAGCCAGGTCACTCGATATTATTATTATTATTATACAACAGAATTTGTCTGTAGATTTGCTTCCACCTCCAGTTCATTGAGGCTGTTGTTGTTGAACATTATTGTTGTATCATCAGCGTATAATGTGATACCCACCTCTACTGGGACTGATGGACTGATAATTGCAAATCATTTGTATAAAGAATAATAGTGGAAGAAGCGATCAAAATATTTACTTGAAAATCAAATAACATTTGATAGTCTACACCTACATGATTATTATATGATTATTTATAGTAAAACTTCTGTAAAAAAATTGATACCGATCTACGTACTAATTTATGTTGATTGTAATCCAAATACTAAATGATAGATACTGATCTAAATACAAATTGATTTCTACTATATATTATGTGGTTTGTGCAACGTACCAGCGAGGAAGAGAGTGTGCGCCGATTTGCCGGCTGGGACCTTGTCGGATCGGTCTGCCGGCTGCATGCCGAGGAAGGCAGTCACGTTGCCGACTGCCTCATCCAGTGACGTCATACTCGCCAGGCTGTACATATCCTCCATCTCGCAGAAGCCACTTGCCGCCTCCTCCCACGACGCGCCAAAGTTCGCCTTCGTCACCTTCTGTATCTGGTCGCTCAACGACACCTCCACGTCTTCCAGCTGCAACAAGCATTACACTCATTGCATACATCTTTCAAGCATATTATAATCTCATATAAAGAGTTTGATGGAAATCATAATAACACGCATCATAAGCTCATACAAAGCGCTTTTTATTTTTTAAATCATACTGACATTTATCAGCAGTTCTTCAAAGAGGTTACTTTGGAGAATTAAGTTAGATCAGAAGTTCTACAAAGAGTTTACTTTGAAGAATTAAGTTATATCAGAAGATCTACGAAGAGTTTACTTTGAAGGAAAAACTCATACGAAGCTCCGGTTGCACAGAAGCCTGTTGGAAATAAATCATGATTAAATGCCACAAGAACAATCGGAGATTGCTTTTTTGAAAAAAGGCTTCTCTGATTAGTTCTCATGACATTCAATCACGATTAATTTAACAGGCTTTTATGCAACCGGGGTAAAGAGGATTTGAAACTTACATATTTTTACTTTTACGTAGTGCTTTTTTCTAGTTTAGTTTTAAGCATTAGCTCACACTTATGTGTTTTTTTAAATCCTACTTTTTTAATTATATACATTTTTGCAGGTGTGCCAAGTATTCATTTATAAATGAAAGAAAAGTAAAATCATATAATGTCAAGTGTTTCCCTGATTCCGATCGATTTAACAACAAATCAGAGGCATCACATCTTCCTCCGGTTTTTTATAATTCTTCAAAAGAAGCTGTCTGTGAGACCACTTGTATTCTTGGCGTATAGATGGCCCCCCATTTGAAATAATGAAACCAAGGGCCATCTCGTCATGTGCTACCTTTGGTAGTTACAGTCTTTGTAGTAATAAATTGGGGGTGTGGACTAATAATGTACTCATAAGATATGAACATTTTTCAAACGGTACTCAATTCTCAATTTATATAGTTATTTTATAGCTGAAGAATTTCAAAATATTCTAAAATTTAAACTGCTAATTTATGCTAATCCAGAATGTAAAAAGTGAAGGATTGCTTTGCTTTATTACCATGTATTCGTCATCATAGCCTTCTTCTGTATCTGGTAATCCAGTGGACACATCACAATCTTTGACGATGAATTTCAAAGTAGCACCAAAATTCCCTGTAGGAAAAAGTTGAAATTACAACAAATTATTGGAACTTGATGAACTATAACATTAATTACAAGCATGACATAAGCTATAGATATTCAACAGATATAAAGACAAAAACAAATAAAAAAAGAAAGATTAAAAGTGAGAATCAAAGAGTCTAATGTTTATAAGTTTATGTCATACAATATCATAATGTGACTGAAGCTCATAATTATGATATTACTGTCCAAACTTTGTCACGTCAACAGATAAAAAGGTCATTCTACAACAGTGGATCAAGAGTGATCCTAGAACAGAATAAATAATTGCTGTAACTTTTCAGAATATAAGACATACAAATAGCTACCAAGAAATTTAATAAAGATTGAGAAGAATAATTCAGATTTTTGTTTGTATACCATAATAAAAATTAACAGTTACTATATGAGATGCTAATGTGAATTGTGCTCTGATATGTGCAGAATATCTTTCTACGCCTGAATATGGAGTCAAAATAAACTTCCATCCAAGTCTAAATTGGGATATTTCAGAAACAATTTTTTGTGAAAGCTATAATTACATACCGATTGTTGCTGATAATTGATCAGGGAATTTCAATACGATGTAGGTGCTAGCCGACTCTCCGTACTGCAGACGAGGACATGGAATGCTCTGAATCACTTGGTATCCTTCGCTTGGTTCAAGCTGCACCCATACATTCTCCAGTAGTTGGTCGTTCAATGTGTTCAGACACTCGAACTGCAAAATAAAAACAACTTGATTAATGATTCAATTGAAGATAATCTTGAAGATTTCTGACGTTGACTATGTAGCTTTGACGCTTTTCTATTCCTAAATCCTATTAGTAGAATGAATCTTTCCATTTTTTAATAAAATCACCGATACCCTTTATATTTTGGATACTTTCCATTTTTATATTTTGGTCCTTTACTACTCTTGTATGAAACACGGCTTCACTTGACTCTTGATTCATTCTACTTGTCTCTTTTCTAGAAAATCAATAAATTTGATACAATATGTTATGCTTTTTCAACCTTATTCATTATTGTTTCTTGTCTTCGTAATCTTTCTGCTAAGTTCTTCAATCAACTTCATGTGCTACACCTTGTATGCTGTAAATGTACAAAACATGCATAAAGCACTTCCAGAATTTTCTCGAAAGAAATCATTGTTTGAGAATGCGGACTCCGCATTTATTAAAATTTCAAACTGCATTCTCCATTGAGTCTTCACAACAATACAATAATCAATTTGTATTTGAAAGATGCTTGGTAGGAAAGGGATGAATCGACTACTGTTTCCTGTAATCGAAAAACGTAGCATTCTTAATGGTAGTAAGAGAAATAAAAAAAGTAACTATCTGAGAAAATTAACCCACTGCTGATTATATTCTATTAACATTTTATAAAGAGACAACATGGAACCGAAGATTGCTTCGTGAAATATTATTAAGTTCAAATTACAATATTAACTAGCGTGAAAATACTTTCTAATAATAAGAATATAAGTTAGAATTACCTGTAGAACAAGGTGATGAGGGAAGGAATGTTTGATGCAGCGGACTACATACTCGGTTTCGGATTCTGTGAGCTGCACGGGGTCTGAAGAGCGGAACAGTGGGCCAGGCAGTTTTGCGATTTCTGGCACACTCTGTAACTTCACCGCATAACTTTCTTCTCTTGAGGCCAAGCTAACCTTCGGAACTGGTAAACAAAAATGACCAAGTCATAGATCAATATCGAAAAGGATTTTTTGGATGAAACAAATTTGTTACTATATTTGAAAGATATACGGAGTAATAAAATGAAATATGTATTTACATATGTATTATATGACATTGAATTTATACCTACAGTAAAAATCAAGAGTAATCGAATTAAGGCTCAATAGAATCTGACTATAAAGATTTATTATTTGATAAGTCAGCTCATTTTTGATAAATTTTCTAGGATGTCGGATGTACACGACATTTTTTGAGAAATAATCGATTATAAAGTCCATACTTCATAACGAGACACCTGGATTAATTTATTGAATGTCTGAAGTTTTCGAAACAAAACTGAAAGTACGACTGCGAATGAGCGAACTATCTTCGAGGTATTTAGGATTACTACCTAATGATCCGATTTCTACGCAACCCTAATTTTTAAAAAATACCTGTGAGAAATTTAGTTTAATGGAGGAGGCATTGTTTGTATCGCCAACAAATAACCATCTGTGAGATTCGTAGAACATGATAATGCTGAAATGCCCCCCTATAGGTATTGGTACAAAGTTTCAGAGCTTTAGAGATTCAAGGACCTGAACGAGGAAAAAACTTCGTTACTGTCAGTGCCTGTTGATTTATTGAAACTTACCGGTTGAGGTGATTGATCCTTCGGTTGCGATCTTATTGGAAGCAGTCACGTGATCATCGGGCACAGCTGACGGCGGCGGAATCGATTTCAGGTCAAATGCAACTGGACTGGGGTTCTGCACGTACTGGTGGAGAGACTTTTCTAGGATCGGCAGAGATACCTGTGAATTTGGAACGAATAATGTAATGAGCAAATAATTATATATGCAATTGAAAATTAAACTGAGAAAGAATATCAAAGAAGAATATTATTGTAATAACAATAGAAAAGACATAGGATGAAAATGCTAGACTCTCTCAATAGTCAATCAATGATTGTCCATAACAGCAATTTCCTTCAGGATAATAGTAAAAGCTGAAATTTAGGTTAGAATAGGTTAAATAAATCGGAGATGAAACATCAAAACATCAGAAAGAGTTGATTTTCAAGTAATAATAATATTCGTATGGCTTTTGTTGGTGGGGAGTTCCTGACGGAAGTTCCTCCTCGCCTGAATTTATCATTTAAGCCGTAAATGGGCCTTAAGACTGTCATACTTCAGCCGGAACCGTCCCATCGGATAACCCGGGAATAACCTATTAAAAAACTTTTCAAGTTATTTTTATTGATATGATTATGAACTATAATAGTGATCCTCCTCATTTTTGTATAAGCACAATACTTTTCTTTAAAAAAAAAACTGTAATATTTTTTTGATATTTCAGCTGTAATTCAATTTCAAAATTTATCTATCCTTGATAAAGTTTCTCCCATAATGATTTTGAGGAACTAGGGAGTGTCACTCAATAATACACTAATAAATTAATTTCATACCAATATTTTCTAATAAAGTATTTTAATAGGGCAACTTGAATTGTTTATTACAAAAAAAATAATTTCATAGTACCCTTTTTTCAAAACTTTTTTAAATAAACACTTATATTAAACTAATATAAAGCCGAAACTAGATGTTGTGTTCTTTATTAATTTACTACCAATAATATATACTGTTATGTGGGTAGTTGGTGTGAATATGGAAACAGCTTAATTATTAGTTGTCACTATTTACATTGGTGCTTGCAATTTTATATTGTAGTTCTGATTTTAATATCAAGAACTAAAATTCATCAAAATTGATTTTTTCTTTGAATTCTACTCATTTTTGAAAAATCAGTACTAATAAATCAGTACATTCTTTGTCATCTACTCATTTTTCAAAACTCAGTACTCATTGGAGATAAAGGGTTCCAAATGATTTTATCTAGAATGTTATAATCTAAAAAAGACGTGAGTAAATTTTCTGTACGATTACTGGATTTGGCAGAAGTAGCTGAAAACTGGAAAATGAACCGAAAATACGAGGTTTTTGGGCCACCCTGTTTCTAGAACAAGGGAATTTTGCATGATGAAATTGGTTCTGGACTTCTCTCATGTATCCAAATAATATATTAAAAAATCAGAACTACAATATAAATTGCAAGCACACCCCCTTTTTTATGACTATATTGACTGGACTAAATATTTCTTTTACAAGGATAATTATTTGACAGTAGGTTTGATTGATTATGATTCACATAAAGAACTACTTTTCTATGGCTTCAAAATTTTTGTCTGCCATTTTGGATCTTCCATTCTGAGTCCAACTTCATCATTTTCTAATGGGAAGGTGGTCATGTGATACATGATTTCCATACAGAATTTCAAGAGGTAATGGATGTGCGAAACCGCATATCGATATCTGAAATCGTTTCGAGAATATTCACATTCAAAGATACAATAAATTATGCAAGAATGAATTCTTGAAAATTGAAGAAAAAAACTCGACTAAATTTTTTTATTTTTTCACGGGTTTCGTACACACTTTATAGTAACATCATCTACTGACATATTTAACACTTGTTGGATTTGTACCTGTAGGGTGTCGACGATGTAGTGGTTGGCGAGCGCCTTGTCCTGAGCGCCGAGGATGGAGTGGTAGTATGTGGCGCGGTCGCGCACCTCGTCATCAGAGTCCATGTGGCAGCGCGCCAGCAGCACCTGTATGTTGGGCAGCAGCGCGGGGCACGCCGCCCCGAAGCGCGCCATCGCCGCCACCGCCGCCGCACGCACCACCGCGTTCTCCAGGATCACGCGGTTGTAGATGAACCGGATGTACCTAATCAATACAATCATTACAAATCAAATAGTTCATAATTAGAAGAAATATATATTTTAATTTATTTATGATTTGTTAGAACTTTATCATTGCGTTCATACAATATGAATACTGTTATGATAAAATAAAATAAAAAATTACAATGATCAATTGAAAAGTTATTGAAACGAGTTATTAAATGACAACAATACATATAAATAAATAAATGTATATCAAGTTCCATTTGTCTTTATAGAGATAATGTTTAAAAAAATACTTAGATGAATGAGTGGTGATCAATCAATCAATCAATGAATTTATTCAACACAAGCACACAATAAAGATCAAAATACAAAATTGTAGTGGAAATACAAAATAGTAGTAAAAAAAATGTTTTGGGACTCAGGGGACCTTGAAACTTAAAGAAAACTTTAATTTGGTGTACCTTAGTTTTTTTAGGAAGCAATACTTTCCTTAGATACCTATGACAGTAGGTACGGCAAGGAAAGTAAAAACAGGCTCTATGGTGGGATGTTCTGAATAGAATGGAAAGAGGAAAAATACCTAGTTAACCATGATTTCCCATGTAATAAACTCGTAGACGGTATAAAAGTAAGGAATGAAGGGTGAAGAGGAGTGGAAAAGGAAGAATGGGAGAGGAAAAGAAGAAAAAAGACAAGAAAAATTTGTAATCGAATCCACTTCTAACAAATATAGGCTAATGTCATTGCATTTACTAGTTTGAACAGAAATATTAAACCTCATACGCCGATATGAAAGAAAAAGTTACTATAGGTCCAGTTTTTTAAATCTAGTTTTGATTTTTCTATTGTGAGAAAGTAGTCCAGAATAAGTTTTATTATTCCAAATGCCTTCTCAAACATTAAATATCGTTGTGATATGTAACATATGTGTTAGCAATATGCCTTAAATTATAATTATTGACAATTGAGATGCGAGGAAAATGGGACTTATATTTCATCAAGTATTTAATGACGTTTTTTATGTACAATTGGGGTGTTGTCATTGCCTCGCTCAAAGACACTAACAACCATTTCAATAAACCATTTTTAATGAGAAAGATAAAGACTAACAATACATGAATGAATGAATTAGTATAGATATAGATGAAACAATAAATAAATGGATGGATACATTTTGGTAGAATCCTATTAATATTATCCAGGAAGGAAAGCGACCTCTGCCTTTCTCTTTCTCTCTGTAGAGAATGCTTCTCTGACATTCTTCAAAACAATTGATATTATATATATATATATTTCCAAGAATAGAAATTGTTAAAAAACAATTCATCTTACATAATAATGTATTTTCTTGGAAATAGAATGTACTGTATTTATATTTAATCATATCTTATGTGTAATGTTCATCAACATTTAGCAATGATTTGAATAGCTATTTTCATGTTTCTAACCTGGATGGTTGCTTTGTTTTGGGACCCTCCTTGCCGAGAAGATGCAGTATTCTGACAGCCAGACTGGTGTGTTCGCAATCTTCAATGAACTCACACAAATGTGCAAGACCTGGAACAAATATAAATGAATGGTATAAACCGGATTATGCTAGTTGAAACTCACGTAAAAGTTTGTTCAATATAAAAAATCAATGACACATTAATAACATATTGGCTGATTTACAAAATCTTGAGTTCTCTCTTTCCTGATTAGCTCCTAAGCGAATAATTCAACCTGAATTCATAATGTTCAAAATGGAAAAGGGCTTTTAACATTGTTTAATAGATTGATAGTCATAAAATCGACATCAGAAAAGAAATCATGGGAACATATTGAATTGATAATATTAATCATTAATGAAGACTATTTACTCTTGAATAAAAATTTCAGTATACGAATGGTGATGAGTAATTAATAAGAAAATATAAATGATTGTGGAGTTATCAATTATTATTACGTAAATATTTTATAATTGTTTTTGTTCATCATAAAATATTTTCAAGTAAATCATTGAAAATGGATATTGGATGAAAAATGCTGGTACAGACCTGTTTCTTTTGCATCCGGGTTTTCTTCAATGATCGTGATGACCGTGTCGGCAATGGATGCCTTGTATTCAAGTCCTCCTTCGTCTCTCAACATGGTTGACAGGAAATTCATCAGCACACTGTGCTTTCGGGGAAACTTCAAACATAGTGCCCGAATCGCCTGTAAACAATATATAAAAAATTAAATATCTCCAAAAAATCCACTTATTGAATACTTTTCTTTTAATACGAACTTTATTATGGTCACAATTAATTGGAATCACTTTTTGGTTCCTTGTATAGAAACTTATTACAGACTCATCAAAGTCTTATGAATCATCGGATTCACAACAGTTTGTGTGAATGATTGACTTACAAACTTATTCAATTTGCTTATTAGATTAGTTAAATACGAATCAATGTTACAAATTAAATTGATTCTTTGGTAAAGTATTAAAAACACTTTCATTAGGAAAGTTATTGATATCCAATGAGGTCAATACAAAAAAATATGAAAAAGGATTAAGTGGTTTTTTAAGCTTAATGATATGTACCTATGCAATTGTATTCCTATGTACCTATGTATTCAATTGCATATAATTTGACATGTATGCAATTGAGATCCCATACATGAAGTTGTTTCAATATACTATGGCGGTCAAATACTAGTTGCGGCCAAATACTAATCAGGGATTTCAAAATTGTTGTAGTAATAGTAATCTAGATATTAGCTGTGAATCTCTTGTGATAATGAGCATCATTCAAAATGAAAAATCACATATAATTGGGATGAATATAGGCTACAGTAGTTACCTGGACAACAACAATCTTGAACTCGTCGCTGATCTCGCAGACGAAGGAAGAGATCTGCTTCATGAGGCGGTCGACGGACGACTCGGCGCCTGTCTTGAGCAGGGTGGTGATAGCCAGCGTGGCGATCGAGCGATTCGAGTCGGTGATCAGGCTCTCCAGGTCGCAGTTGCAGGCCATCAGGGCAGCCGGGTGCGACATCGCTACCTGCCCACATTCACAATACACACATATAACCCATCAATAGCTCTGAAAAAATCTACGGATTAATGAGTATCACGTTAAGGCTAACCGTCCACTGGAACCGTATTCAACCGATCCGTTCAGCCGTTGGATCGGACGAATCTACCGGCCGTTAATACGGTCGAACACGGTCGTCCATTGGAACAGTTTTCGTCAGTCTAGTTCAGTAGTTGGCTGGTTGCCAATTATTGAATTAACTACCATCATAGCCACCAACATTTTTCATAAACAATGATTATATTGAGATTTTAAAAATTGAATAAACAAATATCCACAAAATAAGCTATTTATTACAATAATCTTATCTTCAGATCCTATTTATTCAGTAATCTTTGTCCACAGATTCCTTTGAACATCACGACGATGATATATTTTGTCTCGCATATCCCACAATGGAACATGTTCTTGAACCAAACATATCAACTTTTCATTGACCATAGTTGAAACTTTATAAAACAGAACAAGTTCAAAAAACAAAAACAGACAAGACTGTGAAACAATTTTGAGGTTAGGATGATGTTGTCTCAGCTCGACTTCGGCCGGATAGAGCCGGAAACTGGAAAATCCCATTCAATTCGAATCAAAAACTAGATCGGCCGGAGACGGCCGTGCACGTATGAACCTGTTGCAATGAACGAGCATCTATAGATTTCTTTGTTGGGGGATCATTCGGACGCGTTCGGTAGTTTTCGGCCGATGCTAGTTCGGACGAAATCGGTTCCAGTGGACGGCCCACTAATGCAATTAGCATAGATTTCTGTAAATTAATATTGCATCACTAACTGATAAATAGTTTCTGAATATATAATGCTCATCGAATTTCCATCTAGCTGTTTACCCTGTTGTCAATATTTTCAGTAGCAGACGTCTTCGGGATGGTTTACAGCATTCAATTTGTATTTTCGTTTAATAATAATTATTAATTCATTGGCATTTCAATAAATGCAATTCCTCAGTAATTTCCATCTGTAGACTGGTCTGATATTAATCTATTATTTTATTTAATGCAAGTAGACTGTGTATTCTAAATTAAGGTTTAAAGCAGTTTTGGGCGAATGCCTATTGTTTTTACCTGAATTGTATATGTACGGTATATGAATGGATAAATAAATATAATGGATAAGTATATACAGAATTGATTTTCATACAACTTTACTGATTGATAAATCAGAAGTTTTCAGCTTCCCCATTGAGATGAGAATATTAATTTATTTGATAATTAACAATAATAAACTTTTAGAAATACAGAACAGGCTTAAACCTAAAACTGTTCGTATTGAAATATTTATGTATTATAAATGAATAATGAATTTATTGCCAAATAAAAGAAATAATTTTACAAACAAAATAATCATTAAATTACAATAGTTTTTGGCGTGACTGGAAAAAGAAGCCTTGATCTCCAGCCACGAGTTCTAAAAAAAAGAAATATTTTTTTTTTCAATATAATAACAGCAGTACAAATGATACAATTCTTTTGATGGATGATAATCTATGGATGTTGAATTTTATCAATAGTCAAGTATTTTATTAAACATTCAAAACATTCCAAATTTGTATGTTATGTGTCATAACCAAATTTTTAATTCAAGAATACTTGGATCACCTAAACAGAATCCAAGGTAAACATGCATTTTGTACCTTGTTTAGTGTGCGAACGGCAGCAAATCTGAGAGTGGGCTTGGGAGAAGTGCAGAACAACTGGAGCACACTGACGGCAGGAGCCAGCTCCCGCTGAGTCGTGTTCTTCATATTGACGATGGCGTGCGCCGCCTCGTAGATAACAGTTTCCGATTTGTGTCTCAGGCACGATTCTACAAAGTCGAACAGAGGCGACTCTGACCATTCACCACCTTCCTCCTCCAGTAGTTTGCAAACAATTCGGATCTGTAATCAAATTAATGACAGTAATGCAAATGATGTTAAAAATTCACACTTGGCTCTGATAAACGTGCAGTTGGAAGGTAGAAAATTTAACATAAGTTGAATTTAGTTGAGTAAACAATATTGTCATAATCTTATCTTATAGTGAGATTCCAAGCTATAAAGTTAGTACTTGATTAATATTGGTTTTGATATCCTTGCCTGTTATTAGACAAAACAGATACCTGTATCTTTTTCCACCTCCTCACTGTTGCCAAACAGTTTTTTGATAATGAAAAAACATAATAAGCAACTAGTATATTTTATTTATTTTTTCACAATCAGAGTTATCAATTATCAGAGTTAAGAGGATTATTAAATCACGAAAAAATATATTTTCTTGAGAAATGAGATGTATTTACGAGTTGATAATTGTTAACAAGAATCAGCAATTAATATTAGATTAAATAATACCGGAATAATTTTAATCAAAGATATCTAATATAGCAGCCAGTTACAACTGATGATCGGCAACCTTGTAGTGCTAAAATTTCCACTGAACCTATAACGTGAATATCGCTAGTCCACAAAACCCTTATGTTATCCATGATGGAAATAGTGATTCCAACTCAATACTCAGAGGTATTATACTTCCTAGAAGTAACTTCAATTTGCGGTTGTTAATAACTTACAAGCATACAGACTGCAAAAGGAGATTTCAACGACATGCGTCCCAATTTGGCGACGAGCTTTGTTACAGCAAGACGATCAGATTTCCTAATGTGGTACAGAACTCCAAGTGCGTGGTACTGGACCATGATGCTGCAACAACAAATAATTATTGATACTTGATTAAGTAAGTTACAATTAAGTTGGGCAGTTACCAAAATAAGGCAGTAGCAAAAACGTGTAATCGGATTTTTTTTTAAAGACAGATTCCCAAAAATGAGTATGAGTGAATGTGTCCGGTACATTGGGAATATTATTCTAGTAAGTTCTAGTGGTACTATTCATACACGCTCGACCGGGCTGAGTGCGAATAGTCCTATTTGAGCTCATGGGAATCATATTTTGACTGCACCGGTCACTCACTCTGATACTGATAAGTGGGAATCAGCCTTCTCTCTTCCTACACAAATTATCATGGTTCAAACTATCATACTCTCTGTGTAGTAGTGGAGATTATATTGAGTTAGATATCCATATTGAACAGTATGAATTGAATATAATAAAATATATTGGGTAAAAGAAAGGAGACGGGGCCGCCGAAAGCAATGGATGAACAGGTAGAAGTTCAAGTGACCCTTCAGTGGTCGCCTATTGTTAATGAGTTTCGACATTTTCGTGGTCTAATGTTAAGGATTCCACTCCAAGGAATAAATTGGTGGCCCAGTCTGATTAATTAAAGTCATTTTCAGCTGTGAACCAGTGGTAGCCTACATTGATTGGATAAACACACACATTACTATCGATTATAGACTAAGTACAAATTTAGTCAAACTAAGAACGTATAATTTTTTATTAAGAATTTTTTTTTCAAGAAGACTTGAACACACGAACACACGTGGACGTGTGTATGTGTGTGTGCCACGAACACACGCCGTACGCTTTCCATAAGCTGATGCTATAATTATCATACTATACATTATAAATTGAATTATTTGATAATATTATATTCTTACAAATAATCATCAGCTGATAAATAGCGCACGTGGTGTGTAACCACGAATTGTATGTAACTCAAGTTAGTCTGTATACAGCTTGTGAACAAGTTGAGTTTCATCATAATGAACCATTAGAAATAATTGAATAACAATTACTTGAACACTGATCTAGATTCAATAATAAAGTGAGAATACAAGTAACAGGTAAGGTGGAAAGTAATAGATGAGTCCCTACCAGCTAAAACTGCCTTCAAGAAAGCAGACGGGGCCACTCCGGCCACTAATAAAGGTAATGAAGCGGATTCAGAGGAAAATAGAGTGTGATAGTCGAGAGTTGCAGGATGAACCTTTTTGGAACAATAGCCCAGTGTACAGGTAGGGCGGCCCCGTCTCCTTTCTTTAACCCAATATATTTTAAAATATAAGGCTACATAATTCAGAATATGGATAGAACGATAAATTGAAATATTGTAAGATATTTCCAATAGTTATATAATTACCAATCTCTCGTAAACTGAAAGCCAGAAAACTTTCTCTTTTTAACCTTTCCTCAACATATTCTTCAGTAAAAACTAACTGTAATGAGTATTTTTTATTACTTGTGTGGGATAAATAATGTTGTTGAATTGTCATTTTATTATTCCAAATGGTGTTCCATTTTCATAACTTTGTTCAATTACATAATTTTTGTTTTGTGAATTTACCATGTTCCAATAACGTGTCTTGCGTTAAACCAAATTAAGACCTTGATGAACTACTAATCATAAGGCTCCTCTTCCGTGAACATTGAGCTGCTAAATGTTCAATTTTTAGTTTACTGGAGATTGTTAAGGGTGTAACAACTGAGATCAGTATCTGGATTTGGATTTATGATTCGATTCATTTGGATCTGTGCTTGTGACAATTACAAGTAAGCCTGATTTTGTTTAATATATTCATTTGATCTTGAAAGACTACTGTTAAAGGTTATTCCTTAATTTTAAATTAAAGCTTTAGTTGTGAATACGTTTGAAATACCATATAATGTTATTAATAGTGTTTGCTCAGTAAATTGGGTACAACTTTTAGGAAGTGGAAGAACATAAAGTTTCTGGACTAGTATATGAATCAAAATTCGGGTGAGGAAAAGTTTTGGGCTGTGCCTGTTTGTCCTTCCTCAATTATTTCAATGAATGATTAATGAGTATCTTGAATCAATAACTGGATAGTATTATTTATTAGCTTGATAGATTCAGTACCTATCAGAGTTGACAGCTTCCTGTGCCTCGTTGACCCAGCGCTTGACAACTTCGCCGGCCACTTTGGTCAGATGCAGACTACTGACTAGGGCCGCACTGCTCACCGCTGAATTCCTATCAACGATCGCCTGCTTCATGTAACGCTCAATGCTCTGCAGCATCGTCACCTGTACAACATACAACATAACATAATTATGAGTATAAAATTTGTCCTTCAGCTGGAAGCACTCGCTAAGGGGTCTGACGATGAAATATTAGGCTAGGCGCACACCAGCTAGTCAAGACAAGACAAGGCAAGACAATCAGAAATGTTTAGTTACAATACTTCACATTGTTCACATGTCTAATTGCAATGACAATCAGTGTGAGTTGCGTCATAAGCAATAATGTCAAGTATTGTGACTAAACGTGTCTGATCATGTATTATCTTGTCCTGACTAACTGGTGTGTGCCTAGCCTTAATATTTAGTGTCTATTACATCGTTCACGTTCGAATTCTCATTCAATTTACAATATTCAAGTATCCATAAGATATTATCTATTTACAAATAATTTTCTATTATTAATCATTCAATATATTAAATTTTCTTTCCATAATTTTGAGGTTTTATCTATATATTTATTCGACAATGATGAAAAACACATAATCTTAGACAGCTTTTATAACAGTGCAAAATAATTATTGTTTGAAGTTGAAACTTACATCAGTAATACTGCACAACGCTCGTATGGCAGCTGCTCTGTAGAGGTCTTCTCTTCCAGTCATATCCTTTGTCAAACTCGATGTGACAATGATGACATCCTCTGCAAGAGAGGATAGCTCCTTGATTCCAAGGTAGACCATCCTTCGAAGAACAACATCCTTTGACTGGAACAGTTTTGTCACAGCAAAAAAGACTTCGGTTGCTTCTGTACATCCCAACTGCTCTCCCTGAGAAAAAAAATAAAACTTGTAGAACGAGTCATATTTTTATGAACTTATTGACAGATAGTATAGAAGAATTTATTGGGACATCAAGGATGAAACAGAAATAGTGGATTCCTGTGAAATTCCTTTGATAATAAAATACATCCTCATCCAATAATAGCATTTTTCTATTATTTCATGAATTTTGTCAAGTATGTAGAAAGTCAATGAGAGTAGAATATAATTATCGTGATCACAGAGGTATTGCCAACAAACATATTTCTGATTAAACGTTTTATCAAAGTGATCAAACTAGTTCTATTTTTAAACTCATGAACTGTATTTAGAGAAGTTCGATTCTCGAAGTGGTCACTCTAACAGCGGGAGTAGCAAACGCATAGAGCTCAACTTATCTTAACGATAGCTTATAAGCGCGATCACAAAACTGACCGCTTCTCAAATTGACCCGTAATATTAGAAAAACTTTCAAGGATAAATGTTGTACCTGATTGAGAAGATAGAGTATCTTAGTGAGTATATGAGTACATTTTCTGGGATTTACTGGAGTGTCGTTGAATGTTCGTGCTTCTTGTAGAACACTAGTCTTCTCAAGATTTTGAAAAATATTTCCACCTCCTGTAAAATAAAAATTGAAAAAGTTATTCAGATAACTTTACTTAGAAAGAGACAATATTTTAATAAATTGCATCATTATCATCATCACAAAATTATTGTTCGTGCGTGTCAGGTGATCTATATGCCAATATTGTGTAATATTCCACTGTTTTAACAGCTTGAAAAGATCATTTAAAAATATATTGAAAGTTCTCAAGATATTTTAATAAATATTTTCAAGTTGCAAATATAATTTCTTGTGAATTGTGGAGCAAGACAACATTTTAAAAGGTGGTCATCTGACTGGATATCACCACGGATCGTCAATTAGCCTCCAGATTGTGCAGTTTTCTCTTGTGCAAGCACATTCAGCTCTGAGGCGGTTCAAGGTCTTCCACCTGTCATACTGCAGCTCTGCTCCTGATGGCAGTTGCTCCTGAAGCTTAATGCCAGTGACATCTATACTCTCCTTCCACAGCTGAATTATTTCCTGGGCGCCGAAAAGAACAGCACTTTTGTTTCACTCAAGAAACTGCGTCGGGACTTTAATCTATGAGTGGCAGGGGTATGGCCAAACATTGGATGCCTATCTTCTGTAGTCTGTCGAATTCGCTCAGCTCTACTATCTATCTCTCTTTCACTTAGATGATAAAGGTAGTGGGTTTTAGTTGGCTTCAGGCATCCTGTCACAAACCTGCAGCTTTCATTGCGGCTACTTCTACTTTTTTTGCGTGGGCTGAGCGACTCCAAACAGAACAGTCATATTCTGCAGCTGAGAGTGCCCGCATGAGCATCCAGGCAAAGCCCACCAGCTTGCGCAAGAAAGCATTTCTGTCATTCACCCTCTTATTTGTGCTCACACAGTAGCTTTTAAATGTTAGGCTCCTATCCAATTTCACCCCAACGTAAGTTGGGGTTTTCACATGAGTTGTGTCAGCAGCTGTCCAGCGCCAGGAGATTCTAAGCTGTCTCTGAACTTTGTTTTTATCATGGAAGGCAGTGACTACAGTTTTTGATGTACCTTCAAATAAAGATTTAATACAAAATTATTGTCACAGTAACACGAAATTCTTATTCCTATTAAATAGAATAGAATAATAGATAAGTTGAGGATATTGGAATGATTCAAATTATAAAATGAAAATAGTATTTGTCTAATGAAGAGAGGTTGAAAAAGGTGTGACATCATTCATGTTATCTCTGAAATGAA
Source organism: Nilaparvata lugens (assembly GCF_014356525.2). NCBI lineage: Eukaryota > Metazoa > Arthropoda > Insecta > Hemiptera > Delphacidae > Nilaparvata > Nilaparvata lugens. The sequence continues at coordinate 32,637,152 of NC_052504.1, forward strand.
TAATACATTTTAAAAACTGTAGTCTGTTTAAGGAGCCGAGAGACGTGTGAAATCTGCATGTTTGAGAGTGCATATTGAAGCAGCAAGTACTCATTGATTATTAAATATTAACTTACTGAGCTGAACATGATTCAGTGTTGACAAATAGAAATTTGTAGACTTGTATTTATAAAATATTAATTGCTATTTCTTCCTAATATTAGTTACCACTTTTTTAAGCATAAACACGCAAACTATACGTTATTATTGTATCTATTTTGATGTACCATGCTATAGTCAAATACAGTATGCTTACAGTACTTAAGTGACGGTTTTTACAGATCTAAAAAGGTTAATTATACCCAATTTTAAAATGCAACATACACAGGTAAGTAATAATAAGGGCTAGTTACTATTTCAACTACCTACATTGAAAAAAATATAGTAATGAACAATATTACAAAATAAAAGTTATCCAAAATGATCTAACCTAAAATTTATGTTTAAAAATTGGGAGTAAAATGCATTATATTGTAGACTGAAAAATAAGATGCAATTAAAATAATTATTACCATCTTCCTCTTCCTTCTTGTCTCTTTTGAATGCCATTTCAAGATATTATTTGATGAAAAGTTAAAAATAATCTGAATATTTTCTCTACAAGAGGACACGTATAAAATTCCGACAACACAAACTCAACTCACATACGCTCAGCCGCAAACACCAAATTGACAGGAAGATCATAGAGTACAGATGTAGAATAGAGTAGACTGTTTGCAGACACGCTGCGAAGATAGCTTTTCCTGCAAATTCAATCTAATAAACATCTCTATTATCATAATTTTAAAAAACTTGATAAAATTGAAATTGTATCATCAACTGAAAAATGGTATTTTTATCTTTCAGAAACCCCAATCCATATTTTATATTTGAATTTGTTCCACGAATCCAATCATCTCTATCTTCTTACTTCAATCAAGAATCACACGTCAGACCGTCAGAGACAAATCAGCTGTTTCTTGATGTTTTTATTTTACCGCAGATTTTTATTCAAATTTAACCTCACTTTGACATTAGTAATAAGGTCGGTCAATATCGTAAACATAATTTCTAGTGGTAAATGCATCTGAATTCTGAAAATTCTTCTTATATTAACGCGAGACATTGATATTTTGCATTTTATTTAATCACAAATCTTTCTCAATGGAAATAAACAAAACAAAATGTCTTATTTATTTGCTAACTTTTGTAGGTTATGCATGGAGCGGTTACGGTTCATCTGTACTAGCTAATCTCAGAGAGGCTGTTTTAGCTGCTGAAAACGTTTTTGGAAATGTCATGGAAAATGCAGTCAAAGTTCTAAATAGGTTTTCAGAATATCAAGGTCATATACATAGTTTGGCTGAAGAGGAGTGCATATTTAAATGTCCGGACGGTGAGTATAATTTAATTTTTTGAACTATTTGTGTAAATTCTTCTTCCTACCTGCCTTTCTCCCATTATTGGGATCGGCTTTCTTTGATTTAAGTGTACAGTCTATTTACATGTCTATACCGGAGCAATCTTCCTTTAATTACCTTATCACCGACAGGTGCTACCTGGAAACTGCATCGAACATGATATGTTATGTTGACCATAACAAATATGGTCCAGTCTACTTACACCTCTACCTCTATAACGGCGGTAGTGCTCACACCCCCTGTCCATCTCAGCAATCCCTTTTCAGCAGAATGAAGTCTCTTTTCTTGCTATTTTTTAGCGACCAACACTCACACTACCATACAGCATTGCTTGTCACACTGCAACTTACACTTTCCCCTTAATGAGCATAGACAATGTGTTCTTTTGTCGCAAAGTACACCAGTTTCTCCATTTAATTCATCCAGTGTTTATACGGCTCAGCATCTATGCTGATTCTACATTGCTGATTAAGGAGCCTAAATATTTGTATTGATCAATTACTAGTAGTAGAGTACCTTGCAGATGTATGTGAGCCTGAACATCATTGTCACCAAAGTTGCAGTGCATGTAGACCGTCTTCTCTCTGATAATTCTTGGGCCATCTGCTTTGTGGTAGGCACGCCACAAATTTCATTTTATTCATTTATTTTATAAAATACTATAATCATAATACAATTATGACATTGGAGGAAAAACTAGGCTGAGCCTGTACTATTTCTCTTCAAAAATTTTGATAAAATGTTAATGTTGTCCAAAAGATAAGGTTATGTAATCACACACTGCTTCGTTACATGATTTTCTGTCCAGGAATGATGATTGATTGTTACAATTATTCTAGTGTTTTGCTCATGAGAACAATGTCAGCTGCATATAGAGTATCCCAAGGTGATGGATGCTGTATTTGTTTAGTGGATTAGTTTATGACAAGGTTAAAGAGGAGTTGGCTTAGTGCTGAGCCCTGACGAACCCAAATTCCATAATAAACTCCTCACCAATTATAGCTGGACTCCTGACCTTCGTTTTAGCTCCATGGTGCATATATTTTACCACTTGTATGTAGGGAATCCATGGCTCCCAGATTTCCACTGCTAGTGCTCACCAGTTTCCCTACCACCTGGGTTATAGCTCTTCCAGCTCTAATGTCAAAACTGAGTTTCACCAATCGAATCAATGATCTCAACCACAAACAAAATTGGAGACTCTTGAATGGAGACCTGAAAATTAATGGAACACAAGATTTGAAAAAGAAAGTGCTAATTTTCTCGGATAGCCAAGGTCGTGATCAGGCGACATATTTGAACAATACATTGTCTAAAGAGTTCTTGGTGTTTGGTTTGGTGCTTGGTGGTGCGAAAATGTCACAAATAGTGGATGCGGTTTTGAAAAGCAGGTGGCTAATCTGAATGTCAATGACTTCTTAATAATTATAGGAATTTTGCTGACAAACTGGAGGAAATTCTGTTTATAATGACAAATAGATTTGAAAGCTGTATAGTGCTCAGTGATTTCAATGATGACTTTATGGTTGATTCAAATAGGAGAAAGACACTGCAATCCTTTTTTGAGGCATATGGACTACGAGGAATAATAAAAATCGTGAGAACCTTCGTAGCTTCAGGCCAATCTCCATAACTCCTGTCTTTGGCAAGGTGATTGAGGCAGTGATAAAGCCCCAGCTGGAGGCTTTTTTCGAGGAGAATGGCCTGTTCTCCAACATGCAGTTTGGTTTCCGAGTTGGGAGATCAACAGTGGGTGCAGTCGACCATGTGGCTGAGCGGATTGATCCTGCCTTCGAGGATGGTGAGTCTCTTGCTCTTGCTCTTTGTGATCTGAGCCGAGCCTTTGACTGCGTGGACCATAGCATTCTTCTTAGAAAGCTGAGCTTTTATGGTCTTAGAGACTCTGCCCTTTCCATCTTGGGCTCTTACCTTTCTGGAAGGACTCAGCTTGTCTCCCTCAGTGGTGCTGACTCCCGGACACTTCCGGTAACTTTTGGTGTTCCTCAGGGATCGGTGCTGGGGCCTACACTGTTCCTTGTCATGATAAATGACTTCGACGACCACGGTTCCTCTCTGATGTTCGCGGATGATGCATCTCTACTGTCATCGGGTGCTGAGCTTGAGCGGGTTTTGGAGGCATCTGCGGAGCATCTTCGTTCTGCCACTTCATGGTTCCTGGCTAATCGATTCCAGCTGAATGAGGACAAGACCCAAAGGATCATCTGCAGCTTGTCACGTGAGCCGCGTGACCCTCAGAATCCAGTGAAGCTGCTGGGTTTTGTCTTGGACAGCAAACTCAGCTGGAATAGTCATATACAGCAAGTAACCAGTCGACTCTCCCGCATTTGCTTTCTGCTGCTCAAGATGAGGGGCCTGGTGACTGAGAAGTACCTGATAATGATGTATCATGCGCTCTTCCATTGCCACATTACCTATGGCTTGCTTCTGTGGGGTCATTCAGCGGGGGCTGCTGATGTGCTGAGACTGCAAAAGAGGGCTATAAGAATTATAACAGGCAGCGATCATCTTGCCCACTGCAAGCCCATCTTTGCTCGCCTTGGTGTACTGACTGTCTTCAGCCATTACATCCTCCTGTGCTTGGTGTATGTCAAGAAGATACAGCATACTCTAGCTGCCCGTAGTGACATCCACCGCCACAACACCAGGCGCAGTGAGCTGTTGGATATCCCCAGGAGACGCCTCCACCGATCACAGGCCAGTTACAGGATTTCAGCCCTGAAATTCTACAACAAGCTGCCTAATAGTGTGAAGCAATTGGATGAGGCCGCCTTCAGGAGAACCGTCCGGAAGCTACTGTGTGCAAAGGCATACTACAGTGTGAACGAATTTATGAGTGATAATTTGAATTTTTATTGAGAGCATGAGCACTGGATCACTGCCATCTGAACTATTACAGTTTTTTTTCATGTGTTTGTACGTGTTTTGATTTTTTGACGCCATCGATCCCACAATTGTGGGTAATGGATGAAGCTGAAGGTATTAAGGTAAAGAGTTGTACAAGAATAACAGAGACATCCTCAACCTTGATTGGCATTTGTTTCGTGACAGCAATGGTAGATGTTGAATATGTAGATATAATCGAAATAGGACTTTCTGACCATTGTGCTCAAGTTGTGAATTATTCATTGGAGAACACGGATAGTAGTGATGGATATCTCTTCTAATCAAGAATGTTTTCAGAGGATGCGAAACAAAAACTCTACAGACGCCTTATTAAAGTAGACTGGTCAACGGTGATTAATAGTGGAGATTGTGTTGATGAAAAATTCAATCATTTCTTGAGTATGTATTGTACAGCATTCAGTGACTCGTTCCCAATTGTTTATCGGAAGAAGAAAAATGACTAAAATAAAATGGACATCACCACTACTAGAATATGCCTGTGAAGTTAAAAGAGACCTTCTACTACTTGCGAGAAGATTTCAACCTGAAATAACGCATAGGGATAGACTGAAGGATTTATCACGAATGATAAGACATTTAATTAATTCATCAAAGCAAGTTTATGCAGAGAGAATGCTTGAGTCGTCAGAGAATTAATCTAAACTAATTTGGAAACTAATAAAAATGGAGACAGTCACAAATACCGTAAAAACAAAGTATCCGAAAGCTATTAATGGAGTTCGAATCGGTTCAATTGTTGACATACCATATATGATAAATGAGTACTTTATAAATGCTACCAATGAAATTCCTCAATCTAACGTATCTTCCAAGTCCTTACTGTTAAATGTTAAGTATGTGGGTGCTACATTGGAGAGATTCCCTGAATTTACAGAGGACGAGGTTTCTTCAGCTATGAACAATATTAAAAGCAAAATGTCAAGTGGAATGGATGATATTCCAAGCTGCATATTAAAGGAGTGTTTTGATCCAATAAGAAGTGTAATAACGAAGCTTATCAATCTATCGTTCAGCTCAGGAACATTTCCCTGTCAATTGAAAGTGGGCAAAGTTATTCCCATCCGTAAAAAAGGATCCACTTCAGAAGTGAGTAATTTTCGACCAATATGACTCACGAGCTCATTTGCCAATTTACATTAGAAATTGGCTATAACTACCAGTTCAAAACATCTTGAGATGTTTAAAACATCTTGTTAACAGAATTCTCTCCTCAAGCCAGTTCGGGTTTCGACGTGGAAAGTCGACTATTGATGCCATTAATAACTTCTTATGCCGAATATACATGTCACTGGATGCTGAAAAGAAGGCTTTGGGTTTCTTTATCGATTTACAACGGGCTTTTGATAGTAGCCTACTGATCATGATATTTTGATAGAAAAGATGCAGTATTATGGATTTAAAGGCTCAGCATTAGAATGGTTGAAATCATTTACCACTGATAGAGTGCAGGTTGTAGAAATTGAGGACAGAAAACAAAAAGTAGTGAATAATAAATACAGGTCGAAAATTTGCCAGATAAAAAGGGGAGTACCACAGGGAACAGTCCTCAGTCCGATATTGTTCTCATAGTATATAAATGACTTACCGAGTGATATACCTCTTGCCAGTAGCGTTCTATTTGCAGATGATGCGAACTTTCTTATTGTTGAGAATGATCTGCAGCAATTGCTGAGGCAGGGAGAGCGCGTCACAGAAAGCATCGAGAATTGGTGTAAGGCAAATAAACTGAAAGTCAATGTCAAGAAAACCTGTTTTATGGATTTTTCTATTAGTAATTCCAACCGCCCGGAATTCTCTAATTTACTAAATTTCAAGTTGGATTCGAATCAAATCTACAGGTGCTTGTGGGTTTCTAGGAATCGAGGTTGACACTGGATTGAGGTGGAATTATCATGTGGACGAGGTTGTGAAGCGACTTGGTAGGGCAACATTTGCGATATCAAGATTAACGACGAGTCTGAACACGAAAGTATTATTCTCGGCTTATTATGGTTACTTTCAACCGCTACTGACATACGGCTGATCTTCTGGGGCTCATCAACTGGTATTGCCAGAGTATTCAAGGCACAGAAGCGAGTGGTCAGGATGATGCTGGGGAAACCTCCCAGAACCCTTTGCAGGCCACTGTTCCAAAGTGAAGGATTCTGACCCCTCCCTGTCTATAAATACTTGAGGATGCACTACATGGACTCAAACATAGAGCTTCCTGGGCTAGAGAATCGAATATACACGGGTACAACACGAGGTCTAGGAATGCTCTAAGACTAGATGCTCATAGAACGTCTTTTTTCCAGGGTAGTCCTGATCACATAAGCAGGAAAATATTGAACTCTCTCCCACCTGTTATATCTGAGATTGACTCTGAAGTTTTGTTGAAGATTAAGTTGAAGGATTGGCTGATCGAGAAATCCTTCTACAGTGTAATGTAACTTTTTGAATTGAGAAATTTTTGAAATGATATGGTTCTTGTCATCGAATTGAATTATTTTTTGTCATTTAAATATCTTAATATTTTTTACAATGTAATCTACCAATGTGACTATGTATTTGACTTGTGTCAATATTGTATTATTGTACAATGAATGACATCAATAAAATTGAAATTGAAATACCAATGATATTTCAATTATCATATATTTAAAACAAAGGCTTCAAGGTCTGTGTTGGGTCGACGTTTATTTTCTACTTGTACTGGACAGGGCAACAGGTTTTTGGATGGTTCAGCTATTGTTCCTAGGTCTATGAATGCCCACTGTTGCATTGTCTACCTTCAGGTAGAAAACACAGTTGGACCCACCAGAGACCTTAAAGCCAAAAAATAAGAAAAATGAACAAACCTAAAACTAAGGAATAACTGTTCTATCCTGGATTGACAATAGGGTATCCATTATGAAATATATCCATTCTTACATGACTATCAATTAGGGATTTGATTAGACATTTGCTTACTCATAGCAGTGGTTTTTGATGAGCCTCACCATTTCCATTGCCTTATTAACATTTTACAGGAGTGGCAAGGGGCTGAACAATTGACATTGGGTGTTGATAAAACTGAAATACATTAATAATTCATAGAACGTTCTAGTTCTTTCCTCTGCTTTGGACTGCTCTGAAAGTGTTGAACAGGAATGGGCTTGGGTTTTCCCAAGCAACATCCAACTGAATTTCAAGAAAAAACACATAATGCAGAATAAATTAGATCATTTTTGCTCGAATCTGCATTTCCGGAATATCACAAGTGAGAATTATCTTTTTACCTTAGGGCTACTCTTCAATAGAAATAAAAATCCAATCACGCTTTTTTAAATTTGTTTATTTCATAATTTATTGTTAATAGACAATTTTTAAAAAAGGGTAGGCTACTTGGGTTTTTATATTTTATTTCTACACAAGTGAGAAATATCTGTACAATTAGATTTTAGATTCTATTATTCCGTAGTTGTTTTTATTTTGTTTCTAGTTGAAAGAAAAAGTAAACAATTTTTCATGATTGTAAAGACCTAAAATATTTTTCCCGATTTAAATGATGAATTGGTACTGTAGTTTTTTGTGTAGTGATTGGTTAGGCTACTTGAAAAATGTTTGTAACAATACATCACAATTGTATCTATACATGTTCACTAAGATAGGCCTACACATGTGTTTTTGTTTTAGGAAGTTCTCCGAAGCGTAATAAATATTATAAAGCAACAGCAAACGGATGTGGACCAGAAGGAATGGCAAAGGTTTGTATTAGTATTTTTCTCACTCTAAGGCCCGCCGAGAAGTAGACCCACGCTTATTCACGAAAAGCAACCCACGCCGTGGGATGTTTTGTAAACCATTGCTAGGCTACTCCAGACATCTGTGTAATGATAATAATACATGCAATGAATAATCCACTTGTTAGCTGATTTGATTATGAATAATTCTATAGCACTGGTTTACAAAACATCCCACGGCGTGGGTTACTTTTCGTGGATTAGCGTGGGTCTACTTTGCGGCGGGCTTTAATAGACCTGGTAGTTTATCTAAAATTCTCTTATTTTTAATTCTCCATTATTTCAATTGGTTTTATAATCTATTCCATGAACTTCAGAATCTGCCTCTTATTTTGATATTCGATTTTTTCAGATAGACATGACTTATCTACCTTTCGATGGAATGACAAAATGCTGCAACGAGCACGACATTTGCTATGGCACTTGCAATAACGACAAAGACGGATGCGACTTGTCATTCAAACGGTGTCTATATAAGATCTGTGATAACTACAAACCACCCAAAGAAGTAGAGTTCATTCGTACAGGTTAGTTATTTATATTAATTTTAAACTGCTGAACTATCACATTAGTCTTTGAAAAACAATATCTAGTATTTATTTTAAAGTTTTGTGGTATTTTTCTCGGTTTTCTAAATATTCAGTTTCCTAGAATCAAATCTTTGCCCAGGAAAGGAAGATTTCGAAAGGGTTATTGAAGTTAATGAATAATCTACAGATGAAAATTAATGAGATATTGCAACTATTCAAATGCTAATGAATGAATTGATATTATTTAACAAAAATCCAAATTAAATGTTGTAATTCATTAGCTTTTGAATAATTCTCAGTAATTTCCATCTGTAGACTGGCTGGCTGCTATGGCTTCGTTTAATTAAAATGAGCGCTACTATCCAGAGATTGCCAGTTTGGTGTAAGGGTAAGCATTCCTGACCGGCAATAAGGAGGTACTGGGTTCGATTCCAGAGAAATAATTTCTAGCTTTCCATCTAGCTGTTTACCCTGTTGTCAATATTTGCAGTAGCAGAAGTCTTCGGGGTGAATTACAGCATTTAATTTGGATTTTCGTTTAATAATAATAATTAATCAACAATAATATTTATTATCAATACATAACAAATAGTTATTAATTTTCAATTACAGTATTATTAAAAAATATAATTAAATTTAAATTTAAATCAAATTTGAACTTATTGTCCTCCACATTTAGTGTCAATTTATTATACAAATAAATAATAAATGTCCGAGAACTAAAATACAGTACTCCAATAATGCTTAAACACATGAAGTCAATTTAATTGAATAACTATTTATTGTCTTATACAGTGCACAAGAATACATAGATAAATGCTTTTAGGCTATAGGAATAAATTAATATCAATACACAAAAATGTATTGCATTATCAACTTAGAATATTATTGCTAAGCCATACAAAGTTTGCAAGTTTTGTAAAAAAATTAAAACTTGCAATTCTTTTATACAAAATTTCAAACCATCGGTCGACGACTGCATCGCAAACTTGCCCACTTAATAACAAACAACCACGACACAGCCACCAACCGATGGCCCAAAACAACTATATGAAAGATTACTTACAAAATACATTATTTATTTGCATCGACTCAACAACGAAGGAAATAGTCCCACATGAGTCTTAGACTTGTGTGTGGGACGATTACTATTAGCCTATACTGGTAATAATATGGTGATATTTTGTGACTAAAAATTGATTAGTAGAAGTTTAGAGAAATCAATTAATATAACCTTTACAATTTAGAAAGAATAGCAAAGAACATAGGCAATACAAGAGAAGAAGAAAAGGATTTATGTAGACCTGTGGGTTAGTTAAGGAATTAGTGAGTTAGTTAGGATTCCATACTAGAGCTTTTATTTTATCTTAATTTTTTTCTATGTTTTTTTTATTTAATTCTTATTGAAAACTACCTGTATGAGTTATTGGCACCAATTCCACGCAGCCAACCATCGATGATTCTTTTATAAGGAAGCAAACCTACCGTGGGCTCTATTATTTCTCTGGATGGTGCTTTCCTCAATAAAATGTAGGAGACGTAGAATGGGTTATTGCGATTTATTGATTTGATAATTCTGGGGACCTGTAGCCCTACATTTGAAGAGCTTCTTGTATTGTAGCTATGTGCTACCGCGGTTACCATAAATTCCCTGTTTTTGTACGTGAATACAAGTACATTCTTCATAATATATATCTGCTTGACAGTTAATAATAGAGAATGCCTTGGTGGGATATTGTCTCTTCAGTTTCAAGCCGGCCTTGATTATAAGCTTCTGTATTACATATAAAGGCTCCAGTGCAGTTTTAACTGCTCCTCCCCATGCAATAACACCATAACTCAAGATCGACTGAACATAAGCAAAATAAACTGTCTTAATTTCCTGTTTGTTCAGGATGAAGCTTAGCTGATGGAAAATATAAATCATTTTCCTAAGCTTACGCTGCAAGCTGATTATGTGATTCTCATGTCTCAGGTTAGAATCTAATATCGGGGCACCGAGCTTCGCTCGTTATTTTTATCCTATACTATTAAACGAGCAATTTCTGTGTATATGTTTAAATGTTTGTATTTCACCGGATCTCGAAAACGGCTCTAAAGATTCTCACGAAATTCAGAACATAGTAGGTTTATAATATAGATTCGTTGCACTAGGTCTCATCCCTGGAAAAACTCTCTGAAGGACGTTAAAAGGATAATTCATCCTTGGAAGAACAGATTTCGTCGTCTGTCGATAACAGAAGATGCGTGTGCCTGTGTGGGAGATCAGCTGTGTAATCATTCAAAAAGCTTACCGTATCTCGCGAGAAATATTATTATCTAGAAATTTTAATAGACTCTATCAAAATAATCTGATTTGTTGACATGACATGGTTTATCACTCTAATTTAGAGTATATCATAATATTCAAAGTTAATCATTAATTTACAGTTTTAAGTGATTAGTGAGTGTTATTTTGTTATTCAATTTGGTTTGTAAACAATATAAATTGTAACTTTTCTGTTTTTAAATATTTTGACTGAAAATTGGACCTGAATTTAAGATTATGAAACATAACCTACTTTTTGGACCATTTATAGTGTATAAATTAAAATTCGGGGAAGAAACAGTTTTGTGCTGTGCCTGTTTGTCCTTCCCCAATCATTTTGAAGAATTGTGCTCTGTTTATCAATAAATAAATAACAAGCAAAGCTCGGTGCCCCGATATTTTATTGATAAACAGAACCAACACAGTTCTCTAAAATGTTCGTGTTTATATTTCACAGCTGGCTATGTCGTCTTATGAATTTCGGGGATGCGATATTTTGATTTTTCACATACTCACTCACTTTTTTACTATCCACAGCTGTTTCAGCCAAGGATGAATTATCCTTTTAATGTCGTTCAGCAAGTTTTCCCAAGGATGAGACCTAGTGCAATCGAATTTTTATATCATATACCTACTATGTTCCAAATTTCGTGAAAATCGTTAGAGCCGTTTTCGAGATCCGTTGAACATAAATAACCAGATATAAATATATAAAAATACAGAAATTGCTCGCTTAATATAATAGGATTATAACTCCTAGATAGTTGTAGCTCTTCACCCTGTCAATGATCTGACAGTTGCAGACAGTGCCATAGATATCATCACAAGAGTGTAGTTTATCGTTTAGAGTTCGTAGATTATCTGGAGGCTCACAACAAGGTCTGAGTGCAATGGGCAGGCATTTTGTCTTACCTACATTCATGGTGAGGATGTTCTGATCAAACCATGCCTTCAGCTTCTTCATTGCCATTTCAGCCTTTCAAAATGTTTCATTCCAGCTTGCACCCCTGAATATAACATCAGTATCATCCGCAAATAGGAAGAGCTCGCCTTCAATGTTCAGCTTATCAATGTAAACAAGGAATAAAACTGGCCCAAGGGTACTGCCCTGCACCACACCATATTCCACATCACTGACTCACTTCCACATCACCATAATCCACTCATTTTTGGTCCGATGGAAACCATCTGTCTTCTATTACCAAGATAGCTCTTGAACCAGGCCAAGGCTAAACCACTCACTCTCATAAACTTCAGTTTAGCAAAGAGTATGCCTCTGTCTATCGAATCGAAATCCTTGGCCAGGTCAACAAAAACTGATAATACCTTCTGGTCTTGATTGATTGCCTCCTTATTAAATAACGACTAGTTAGAGAAATACTGTAATGCATCAATGAATAATAAATTTATAAATAGATATACCACTGGAATTTATTATATATACATATCACATCTATATATTTCATTACATTGATTGAGTAAGACTTATTTGCTTTTTTTTACTGTTTTACCTTTTAATTGTTATTTTCCCGGTTCTATTAATAATCCACTAAACTTGCTATAAATAAGTATACCACCTGTTGTCAACCAATATTCCATTGTATCTGAACACAATACGTCTTTGCTTTTCGACAATGATCAATGAGTAACTGAATTCGATTAATTATATTCATTAGTTCTTGCAATAAATTATTCTTAAATGTTTGTTTTACAATGTGTATATTATAAAACATTTACTATGAAACATAAAGAAATTAACCTTTTTTCCTTTGATCGGCAACCAAGTCCTCAAATCCAGTTAAAAAAACTCTCTTGAAAGTGCCCAAGTTAAGCGAATATCTAAAAAAGGAGACAAAATAAAAAAACGTATTTCCTTGGAAATTTGTTTCATTTTTCAACTTTATAGAATCCAAATGAAAATACTTTGTAAAATACTTTGTAACATATTCTAAGCTCTTTTAAATTTTTAGCAATTATATTCTCTCCTTTTCTTGTTATTTGTAAGGTATGCAGCATATGCCTAGCATGCTCGGAGAATTCGCCACTGCGCAAAGCAACTCTAAAGAAATATGTACAATAATGTTAAACAAAACACATAATTTTAGATTTGTGAAACTAGGTACTCCTGAGAAAATCTTTTGTGGTAGTTACCATACATAAAATAACTTGAAAATAAAAATATTAATTAATGGAGAACTAAATGTGTGAAACCTCTAAGCACTTTTTTTATTTGAGGTCATATGTTTTATAATATGATAATCAATTCTAATACTAATGAAGGGAATTTTATAATAAACGAGTCAAGACATTGAACAGTGAGTTTGTGAATTTGTACTTATTCTGTGAAAATGAGATAAGGCTTTAATTCAACATACTTTTTTTATTGTAACATATCATTCACCAATATACGATTGGTATATTGTACCAATCAATGTTGGTATATTGGAATTATTAATGAAATAAAATAATTGTTTATTTCAGGTTGTAAGTTGGCTGCTAAAGGTTTTTCAAGTGCAACGTTGATTGGCGGCTGCCCAGCCTACTTGAATGCACAAAAAGAGGCGTGCTTCTGTCCGGAGGACTCCAAAAAGCGCCCTTCCGAAGAGCTGTAACACTGCAACTCTAAACGGACTCGTGTTCTCCCTACTTGGAATTGGCGCATTTATCAAAATTTATATTCTTTATCTAATCTACGTATAATGACTTAGCAGTAAGAAATGTTTATTTATTTTTCAATCAAGTAGCTATTGTGATATGAGGATTTGTGATTTCAACTATTTTTAAAAATACCGTAACGTACATATACGTAATTAGCTTAAATCGACCTCACACCATAATCTAGTCAACCCCTTCGAATTGAGATATGTTTTTCAATCTCTATACCTTTATAGACCTACTTTCAAGTTTTCGAGCTTCACAAATACGCTTATCAAGAGTGTATTTTCATCGCCTCAGAACTATTATAGATTCTAGCTTCAATAGATAAGTGTATCAAATGTCTCAGAAATCTGCCAAAGAATGTCCACCATGATCACCGCATTTTAAAAACTATAAAGTAGGTAATGTCATTATGATGATGACTATCTACGTGAACGTCGTATTCTTGTATACTGTATTTCGATGTGATATTCGTCCAATGAATTCTGATTTTCAACCATCATATTGCTATGTAATTCTATTAGTTCGAAGAATACTGAATCCAGATTGCCAAGTGAACTCTGTATTCTCATAAATCATTTTATACTGTAATATCTTCGTTCATCGTATTCTAAATCTTGGAACACCATTAATTTGTTGTATTGTAATTTTAATACTTGTACTTCAAATTGTTTATTATGATTATTAACTTCAAGATTTAATTTTTAACACTATATTATTCTCGTCATTATATAAGCTCAGAGAGTTCAGATAGCAGTACGAACTGTAACTCCTTATTGAGTTTTTTTGTATACAGAGGTTTTTTTCAATACACATTTTTGAGAGTATAATGCCAAGTTTCTACAAGTACTATCTTTAAGAATGCGATTTGAGTATTCAATAAACAGCTACGTTGTTCATAATTATGTCATAGTTTGCCAGTGCTCTGTACCCTGTTGCGTCTTAAATATAATTTTGTTGAATATATTTTTGACAGCGCATAATAAATTGAGATAGGTGGAAATCAAAATCGACTGAGACCGTATCTATCATTTCTGATAGTCTATCATTTGGTGGACAGTTAAATACGGTACTTACTTACATTATAAAAGTTAGAGCATATTATCTTCTACATAGGTAACTGACCATTGATGTGCCTTATATAAATTTGATAACTATTTCCTCAGTAGGTAGTCTAATTGGTTTATCAAATTTGTTACTCTATAATATAACAACTCTATAAATTAAGTATATTAATAATGAAATTATATATTTACAAGGAAGGGTGAACAATGCCAATTAATCATGAGTTAAATTGAGAAAGTAAAATAGTCTGTTGAATTAACAGTTGCATTTTGTCATTTGATTCGTATGAACATTTTTTAATATAAGAATTTCCAATTATAAAATTCCATCTTCAGGAAGCATGCAGTTTTTCATTTGAATATACGGATTTAATGTTTCCATGTAATTTTTGTACTTGTTACACAGGGTAATAATAGATTATATGTTTAAATCTGCAATCTAATTTATTTTACGAAAATACTAAACTAGCAAACAGTAGTTGATAATAATTTTCATTAGCAGTTCAGATCTCTCAGGTCTAAGGAATTACAGTACCTATTAGTATAAGGGTAGGTAACACATATACTGAACTAGATAATTTTGTGTGATTTAAAACAACTGTTGTATGTTTCCAAGCTTATTAATAAATATTAGTGATTACGGTTCAAGATTAGCTGTGAAAAGAAATTATAAAGCATTTTAATTTAATTTAGAAATTAGTTTCCTTAATGTATTTATCTGTTTAAAGGATGGACAGTTTTCGTTTTCGTAACAAATTGTTGTAACAAGCGATCAGTTTTTATAAGTGTTTTTGTTGATTTTGTTCTAATATAGTTCCTTTCCAATATTTATTTGTTTCGATTCTTTCCAAAACGACCTTATTATTGAACCTGTTATGCACATCTCACGGGTATAGTGTGTAGTAATTAGCCCTCATAGTTATTGGCACTGTGATCCTTAGAGTAGAGGGAAAAAGCTTTAATACCATTATCATCATACTCACATCGGAAATACTTCTGCTATTTATTCAGATAAACAGTCATGCAATATGGGTTTAAGGAACGTAGCTTATAGAGCATGTAATTCTCTTTCATTTGATACCAATTGCAAGTTTCTATCATGTATCTTACTCGTTTTAGAGACTCTTGAATAACAGTAAAATAGCAGAAAAAATTAGAATGAAAATTATCATTTTTTCAATTAGTTGTAACTTTTGAACAGTACAGAAATCTGGAAAACGATTCATGGCAGCGAAAAGAGGAGAAAATTCTCTACAACCTTGACTACTTTTTCGATTTTTTAAGTGAAGTGTTTCACAAGATACGCAACTTTGAATATGCGAAAAAATTTTGATACGTTAATCATTTCCAGTCTCGTATAATCAAAGTTGCGTATCTTGTGAAACACTTCAGATAAAAAATCGAAAAAATAGTCAAGGTTGTAGAGAATTTTCTCCTCTTTCCGCTCCCATGAATCGTTTTCCTGATTTCAGTACTGTTCAAAAGTTACAGCTAATTGAAAAAATGATAATTTTCATTTTCTCATTTTTTCTGCGATTTTACTGTTATTCAAGAGTCTCTAAAACGCATATGCTTTAAACCCATATTGCATGACTGTTTATTATCGAAAAACTGTCGAGACTGTGAAAATTAGGAAAATATCGCAAATTTCTTGATTTTTTGAATCAAACGTATCTTACCTCACGATTATATTTTTACAAAATTCATTTACCTCACATGAAAGAGGAGATTCTGTTCTTCAAATCAAGACCATTTTTTATCATTTCGGGTTACCGAGATACACAGTTTCGAATATAGAAATTGGCCATTTTTCTGTGTATTTAAATAGGGGCTAAAATACACTAAAAGTGGATTTTTCATTTTTTAATCAAATTTCAATTATGATACATGATTTTGAACCGCCTTGACAAGCTGAGAAGAATGAGCTGTAGTACGAGGAGATCTGATCATTCTGTCGAAAGTTATAAGTGTTTAAAGTTTTGATCCTTGACGTATCCTTATGACGTACCCCCCACTAGGAAATACTGAAATTAAATGTTTCTAACGGGTGATTCTCATAGAAAATAACCCGCGTGAGATGATTTCAACCAAAATATGTATGTTTTTGTTAGGAAGGCCTTGAAAAGGTACTATAATGATAAATTTGTATTTTGGCTGTAGGACATGATTTTCTATTTTTGGGTATATCCCCCCTCCCCCCACTACTAAATTCAAAAATTCCTAAGAAATCCTGTTCATAATGAATTGTTCTTCCACGAGATGTGTGGTTTTTATCTATACTAGAAAAATATCCATGTTGTATAGGGTAGAAGTGGTAGGTTTGTATAATTTTGAAAACCCCTTTAAAAATACCCCTTTTTTGAAAATTCGTAGCTCCGGAACCAAATGTGGTAGAATCCTGCGCGACCACTCAATTTATTGGAAAGTTTATTCTCTTTAATTTTGTCAAGAATGATTTTTCTTGAGAAACTCAAGGTTCGCGAGATAAAATGGGAAAAATGAAAAAAGTCCGAAAGTTTGGGGGTGAAGCCGCCCTCTGGCGTGTCAGCAAATTTCAGATTCGAATTCAGCGCCCCAAAATACATATAGAACCGTCGAGAAAAATTCTTTCGGGGCTGTTTCCTGAAAAACGACTATTTGACTGGACTAGATGTCTCATACGATATTCAATGACTGTTCATGTTTTAAAGTTTTAATGTATAGGCCTATAACAATAATTATTGGCTTTGACTGGATGAAAATAAAATAATATTTATTTTTACAGAAATCCTGCAATGCATTTTTGTGATACAGATTTTCATCAACTTGGAACTCAACATTCCACTCTGGCGTAATATTTCCATAAAACAATATGGAAATTGAAAATAAGAGAAAACACAAAAAGTATACTCCAGTGGAAGAATTGTTTGTCAATATAGTTAATGAGAATATTGAATTCACCAAAGGAAGAATTGTTTGTCAATGCAGTTAATGAGAATATTGAATTCACCAATGGAAGAATTGTTTGTCAATGTAGTTAATGAGAATATTGAATTCAATCATATATAATGCATGTACTACTTGAATTGGACTTCCATTCTCATTTCAACAGATAATGATTATTGTCAACTAAGTTTTGAAATGGCAATAAGAAATTTCCAAAGTTCCAATATGGAACAGCTGGGCAGTGCAGTGTTGTGCGATCGCGAATCTCAGTTGGTTGTAGGATTATTCAAATCAATAATCAAAACTGCAGTCGATTTCGAATCAATTAATGGATCAACTTTTTTCGACTTCTTCTTGGGAGGCTTTCTTGGAATTTTCAAACCTTGATGACAAGCCATGAAATGGACTTTGAGATGGGATGATTGAGTGCAGGTGTAATCACATACTGTGCAACTGAATGGTTTTTCGCCAGTGTGTGTTCTCATATGCAATGTTAGGTGTGAAGACTGGCTAAAACTACTACTACACACGTCACATTTGTACGGTTTTTCGCCAGTGTGTCTTCGCATGTGAACCGTCAGATGAACACTTTTGTACGCCCTATAGTCACACAACTTACACTGATACCGTTTATCGTTTGTGTGATACATTGTATGGAATTTAAGGTACACCGAATTGGTAAACGTTTTACCGCATTCTTTACATTCGTAAAGGTCCCCAGTGTGCTTTGACATATGATTGTCAAAGCTTGTACGATTCTTACATCCATAATCACAAAAAGAGCAATTGTAGAGTCTCTTGCCAATATGGCCAGCAATATGATCTTTGAGGGTTGCATTGTCGAAAGTAGAGAAGTCACACTCGATGCAATGATGCGTTCTTTCGTTGTTGTGCCGCCTCATATGCATTCTCAGATGACTCGCTTTTGAAAATTTAAAATCGCAGATACTACAAGGAAATGGTTTTTCGCCAGTGTGGCACATGATATGGAGTTTCAGTTGATGAGAATTTTTGGTGGTGAAAGTGCATTCGTCACACTGGAACCGCTTCTCAACAGTGTGCATCTTCACGTGTGCCTTGAGTTGGAAAAAGAAGGAGCATCCAAAATCGCAGACTTGGCACTGGAATGGTTTCTGGCTGGGATGCGCCTTGAGCATGTGCCTGCGGAGAGGCATCGGCCGAATCGCGCTGTACTCGCAATACCTGCACTTGTGAGGTCTCTCGCCTGAGTGCAGACGCATGTGATTCTTAAGAGTGGATGCGCGATTGAACGAATTGTCGCACTCTGTGCAGGCGAACGGTTTTCCTCCAGTGTGACTCAACATGTGCGTCTTGAGATGACAAGTCTGGTAACAAACGTAGCCACACACTGAGCACAATAATGGCCGTTTCTGTTTGTCATCAGATGCCGACCCCGCCTTCAGAGCATCTGGCTCCAACACTATCAACTCTTGTTCACTGTTCAGCAGCAGCTCATTTGCCTCATCATTTTCATTTGCGCTGCCATCTGAAATCGAAACAAAACAATGATCGCATAATAATAAAAACCATGATGTGAACTGGTTGTTTTAGAATAATTTTGTTCTAGTCATATTTTGTGTTAGTAATAATACTGAATAATTTTTAAAATATAATATCATTTGAGTACATACAGATTCAAGTCGTTAATTCAACCGATAGATCGTTGCTGGATTGTATTGAATCTATTTTTTTACAATGCGAATGAGACTAATGTAATAACATTGGTAGATAAAATAATAAGGTATTCCTTGTGCTATTTTTCTTCCAAATCTATAGATGACACAGTCCAAGATAAGGTTAGAATTTAACGTGTACAATTTTTACAAAATTTTAATCCAAAATAAACATGAAAACTATAAATTTTGAATTTAGATGGCTTGAATTAATAAATTGATTAGAAATATTCTACTCAATTACCACTTGTAACAAATAATATAGAGTTATTTTAATCAGTTCTTAGCAAAATATGTTACAGATTGTATGATAAGCTAATACAAATTAGTTGATGTTAGTTGATACAACTCAAGATAAATAGAAGTCAAGGTTGCAGTGATCATGTCGAATATTTTTATTACAACTTTCTCTGAGATATTGATTCATTACTTGTTCATTATTGACGGTACTTTTGCATTGTTCAACTCATTTGAAAGAGATAAATTTACTTTTCAGAAATTGATACTGGAAAATTATTTGAATACATCAAATAAATGAATAATCGACTAAATTTTCTTATATCTTTTCAACTGAGATATAAGTAACAGAATGATTAATCGATTTTTTATTTCAAGTGCAATATTTTAATCTTAAATAACTCAAATACGGTACTTGACTGTTTCTACTTGAAGTATCTGCTCAATAGATACAGCTGTTATTGTCAATGATATTGTCGTGATATTTTCAAGTTTAAAATTTATGTGAAAGAAACACATAAATGTGAAACACATAAATGTGTCTTAATCTTAGTTTAAGATTGATGATTTGGTGTAGAAATTGAAATGGACATAACCTACTTAATATTTTGTCGATTTGAGACAAAATTAGGAAATAGAAGTTTTGGGCAATAGTCTGTTTTCTCTTTTCCGACTATTTGTATTGTTTGCTCTTTCCAAAAAATGAATAGCTACCAAATTCAAGATCTAACATTGTCGACATGTGTGAAATATACTATTTATGTATAAGAGATAAAATTTAAGAAAATAATGAATAAGTGAATGTTCTGACCATTGCTATTCAAGTGAGTTTCGCTGCTATCCAAATCGATAGTTTCATCATCGTCATTTTCAATACTCGATTCCCATGAACTACAACCAGGTTCAGCATCAACAGGTATCTGCAAAACACGCAACAAGCAATTCTGAAATGAGATATTATTGAGACTAAGATAGTATTTATTTGGACTGAGCATTTCAACATAGAATACCCTAGGCCTACATAATGGATATAAATGTGTTTTGATCAGCTATCAATTTCAATAAAGAAGTGAAATTTTGAGATTATTGACTTTTTGTAGTAATAAACGTTATACTAAGCTTATTTTACTAACGACGTAAGAAGTACGCCTTCATATAATGCAATGTTCAATACTGCTAGGATAGCAGATCTTCATGCCTTCTCAACTTATGAGATACATAAGTGGTATTGATTAATAATGTGAATATCTTCTGAACGGTTTGAGATATCAATATGCAGTTTCTAACATTCATTTTTTCTTTGAAATTTCGTATCGAAATCATGCATCGCATGACATCCTTTCCATTAAAAAAATAGAGTTGCATTCAATATGGCGGACCAGATTTTTGAAGTCATAGTAGAGTAGTATTTTCAATTTGAGAGGGATCCCCAATCATACCCACCTTATAATTACAATATTTTATGAGATACTATGCCGTTCTCATACTTTTCTCTCTCCTTTCTGCTCTGAATAGTATTGATTAATAATGTGAATATCTTCTGAACGGTTTGAGATATCGATGTGCGGTTTTCACCATTCATTTTTTCTTGAAATTTTGTATCGCATGACCACCTTCCTATTTAAAAAAATAAAGTTGCATTCAATAAGGCGGATTCAAGATGGCGGACCAGATTTTTAAACTCATAGTAAAGTAGAATTTTTAATTTGATCAGGATCCTCAATGACACTCACCATCAAATTACCATTGTGTATGAGATATTAAGCCGTTCTCGGACTTTTCACCCACTCTGTATAAGTAATAATAATTATTGTTAGAATTGTACAATAGATTATATATATATATATATATATATATATATAATATATATATATATAATATATATATATATTATATATATATATATATATATATATATATATATATATATATATATATATAAATTATGTAAACTTAAACAATTGATGTGCTGACTACTATTTTTGTCAGTACCGCTTAGTGTCGCTCTCAGCGCGCTCATTTTAGTTAGTCTACTCCAGCCACTTGATGTGTTAACATGTATTTTTTGCAAATAAAATTTCTTTTTAAAAACTGAGTTTTAATGAACGTGAACGTGTTTGGCGCCCGAACAGGGACCCTGAAGAGTTTTTCGTGAAAATTTCGTGAAAATTGTGCTGTTCATTTAACCGCCAGTTTATATTGATCAATTATCAATCACAAGTGATCGCGGAAAATTCGAAAGTCGGGGTCGCAACTGATATGAACCATCATCGAGACCGTCAAGTGGAAGAGTGACTCATCAACACCAACAACCAACAACCACCATCCTGGGGAAGAAAGGCAAGAAGGATAGCAGACCAGACCATAAACTTCTTATCGATTACCGGCCAAGGTTAAGATCGTACCTGGCTCTGGCTGCAGCTGTATCCAACTCCACAGTTCAAGGTAACACGTCTTCTACATCTACAATCAGTGACAGTGAAGATAACAGTGAAAGCACAATGGATAACCCCCTTATTTCAAGACCAATTGCGAAACATCACCTACACATAATACCTGAATATACAGGAAACCCAATAGAACTACTTAGCTTTCTTGAAGTTGTCGAAAAATTGAAAAATGACTATTGTAATAATCGTATCGCGGAAGCAGCAGACAATCATTGGATTCTCCTTCACTATTGTAAAAACAAATTACATGGACCTGCTAAAGATGTAATCCTCAACAGTACAGTAGATGACCTCTCAAATTTGATTGATGTTTTGAAAAACAACTTTGCCGATAATAGGACAGTAGAACAATTAACTATGGAACTGCTTGCTATGAAATCACACCAAAAAGAACACCCTATTCAATTCATAAATAGACTGCAACAAAAAAGAACCGTGATTATCTCAAGACACAAACTCGATGGACTAACTGGTCCAATTCTTGAAACTATCTCATCTCAGTTGGATAAACAAATTGTAATGATTTTAGTCGAAGGAATCAACCACCAGCTTGGAGCTCACCTACAAACGCTAGGAATCAAAGACCTCAGTGATGCAAGACAGGCTATTATCAATAAGAGTAGTGCTTATTTGAAACATTTAGGATTTACTACTGATGTAACACAAATGAATCAAACTTTCAGTAAATCTGAAGGAAAACAAAACTCGTCAAATTCCAATCAAAATTCGCATCCGAAAAATTTCCATCAGTTTCAAAACCAAAACAATTCAAATCAAAGAAACTTTTCTCAATCTCAAAATCGTAATTTCAATTTCAATCAGAGAAATTTTTCTCAACCTCAAAATCATTTCAATCAGAGAAATTTCTCTCAGCCTCAAAATAATTTCAACAGAGGACAATCCTTTCAAAGTAGATTTCGTAATGGACAAAGTTTCCAAAATCACAACTTCAATCGTAATCCAAATGCAAACTTCAATAATAACAACCAAAATTTGAATCAAAAATCAAACGATGTGAGCATGAGAACAGTTTCCAACTTTCAAAAGTTTCCAGTTCACAATATTGAATCTTCTGAAAATGAGTTTTCCGAATTTGAAAGCATGAATGCTAGAATGAGTTCTATGGAAAATGCTGTAAGTGACCTTTGCGAGAAAATGAATCATTTTTTAGAAGTAGGCTCGAACAACAATCCAAAAACGTAGTATTAGATTTGAATACGATCTCTCTTGATTTGCCTCATATTCATTACAATGATTCACGAATTTTGATCGATACAGGTAGTAAATATAATTTCATTAAACCTCAAATGGTTTCTCCTCAGACAGAAATAATTGATTGTGATTATAAAATTCGTACACCCACTGGTGAATCTAATGGAAAAGGTTGTGTAAATATTAATGTTAAGAATATGGTGTTGATAAAGATGAAAAATTTTATGTGTATGATTTTAGCGATAATTATGATGTTCTTATTGGAAAGCAAACATTGCAAGGGTTGAAAGCGAAAATTGATTTGGAGACCAATTGTCTCATAACGAAAGATTGCACGATACCACTGTTAGGAATGAATCATATTGAAATCAACAAAGGTTGGAATGAATTGAAAATTAAAACTAATGTTTGCACTCCATCAGATAAGCTATGTGTTGTTAGTATTAAGGAATTGCAGTTGTATAATATTGTAACTGATATTGATAGGAATGGTTTTATTGAGATTGAATATTTTTCTGATTGTGACAAAACGTTGAGTATCGAAACAGTTTCTGTAGAAGAATGTGAATTGTACATGGGTGAGATGATCGATAATCCCCTCTCCATTGACGAAATCACTTCTTTATTGAGAACTGAGCATATGAACTCAGAAGAGAAAGAATGCATTATTAGTACTCTTATGAAATATCCCGAAATAATAAAATTCGAAGGTGATATATTAACTGCTACTAACTTGCTCAAGCATAAAATAGTGACTACAGACGAAGAACCTGTTTATTCAAAAAACTACCGCTATCCTATCTCATTTAGGCAGGATATTAGTAATGAAATAAACAAGTTACTCGAACAAAAGATAATAAGACCGTCTAATTCTCCGTACAACTCTCCCTTATGGGTTGTGCCGAAGAAACCTGATGCTTCAGGAAAACGCAAAGTTCGTCTTGTAGTAGATTATCGGAAATTGAACAACAAAACTAAAGATGATAGATTTCCTCTCCCGAATATTGAAGACTTGTTCTCAAAAATCGGTCGAGCAACGTACTTTTCGGCTATTGACCTTGTTTCAGGATTCCATCAAATTGAAATGGAACCCGAATCAATACCAAAAACAGCTTTTAGTACTGAAAATGGTCATTATGAGTTTCTCAGAATGCCATTTGGGTTGAAAAATGGTCCACCTCAATTTCAAAGGACAATGAACTTGATATTTTGTGATTTACCAAATGTTCTTGTATATCTTGATGATATTATTATTTTTAGTGATAGCTTACAAGAGCACATGAAACACCTGAACGTTGTATTCAAACGATTGAAAACTCATCAACTAAAAATACAATTGGACAAGACCGAATTCTTTAAGAAAGAACTTCTATTTCTAGGTCACATAGTTTCGGAAAAAGGCATTCAGCCTAACCCTGAAAAAGTAAAAGCAATAAAAGATTTTCCCGTTCCACAAACTACTAAACAAATAAAACAATTTTAGGTTTGGCAGGATACTACAGAAAAATGATAAAAGGATTCGCTAAAATAGCTCAACCTTTAACTAACGCATTGAGAAAAACATCCACTATAAACCCAAAAGATCCTAAATTCATTGAAGCTGTCAATTTTCTGAAAGAAGCAATTACTAACGCACCAATATTGCAGTTACCTAAATTGAATGATCCATATATTTTGACAACAGACGCATCCAATGTAAGCTTAGGGGCGGTCCTTAGTCAAATGACTGACAATAAAGATCTCCCAATTTCATTCGCTTCTAGAACACTCAATCCCGCTGAACAAAATCTTTCTACTATTGAAAAAGAAATGTTGGCAATAACTTGGGCAGTGAAACATTTCAGGCCATATTTGTACGGAAGAAAATTCACCCTAAGAACAGATCACAAGCCACTCCAATGGCTTCATTCTCTAAAAGAACCAAATGCTAAATTAATGAGATGGAAATTGTTAATGGAAGAGTATGATTACACCGTAGAATTCATAAAAGGTCGCTCAAATTGTGTTGCTGATTGTCTCTCACGGCCTTTCAATGTAAATATGATGGAAAGTAGTGATGAATTTACAGGTTTTGACGATTCAGAATTACTCCCAGGCTTTCCCGCGGAAAATAATGCGAACAATGCCAACGACAATGTCAATAACAATGATGAGTACGATGACATTGATATCAATGATCTGCTAAGATTCCATAACAATGAAGCTCCTCCGTCGGTGAGTGAAAGTATATTGAATGATCTTGATGAACAAATTGGTAACAATTCGATAGTTAATGCAAATATTGATAATATTAATGAAAATGATGTGGAAACTGGCAACGAAAACCTTGTAAATGATACTAATAATGATAATGACAATGACTCACTAATGACACAACATTCTCAAGAAAGTTCAGATGATAGAATAGGTATAATGGACGAAAATAGTATCATAAACACTGAAGCAAACCAAATAGTTATTTCACGAGGTAAAGGAAAACCCCAATTCAAAAAGATCTTTAATAAAAACAGAATAATTTTCAAATACAGAGACGCACGTGACATTGGAAACAACGTAGAAGAAATACGAGAATATTTGAAACCTGATACTGTGTACGGTATAGTATTTTCAAATAAAAGTCCATTGTTTGAAGCTCTAAAAACAGAAATTCTAAGTTCAATGACTAATGAAATTGTCAAAATAGTTCCCAACATAAAATTCCGAATCTACAAAAGAATAAACGCCGACATAACTGATGTAGATGAACAAACAATGATAATAGCTCGATGTCATGAAGACAAAAACTTCCACAGAGGAATTAACGAGAATTATAAGCAAATACGTAAAAACTACTATTGGCCCGCAATGCACAAAGACGTAACAGAATTTGTAAATAAATGTGAAATCTGTTTGAAAACCAAGTATGAAAGAAACCCAATTAAAACTAAATTCAAAGTAACTCCCACACCTACTAAACCTTTCGAAAAACTTCAGATTGACACTTTCACATTTAATAATATTAAAATCCTCACAATTGTCGATTCGTTTTCTAAAAGACTTTCCGCCTACACATTGAAATCAGCTAACAGTATCGAAATAATAAAAAATCTAAACAACTATCTTTCAGTTTTCCCAATTCCAAAATGCATTCAATCCGATAACGGATTAGAATTCAACAATGCACTATACAAACAATTCACTGAAATAAATGGTATTGAAACTTACTTCACCACACCTTATCATCCCCAATCTCAAGGACTAATAGAAAGAACACACTCCACAATTATTGAAATTCTACAAGGACTCGAAATTAAATTCCCAAAATATAGTGTTGAACAAAAACTTCGATTAGCTTTGCGAACCTATAACAATTCGATAAAAGATCAATTCAACTTGAGCCCAAATGAACTAACTTTCGGAATTCAGAATTATTTACCAAATAATCAAGATCAGGATAATCCCGCAGTAATCACTGAATAACTTGCTAATCAATACTTCAAAGAAATACAAGCGTTGAATGATGCCGTTTACAAGAAAATAATCGAGGAAAAAGAAAAACGAACAGAAAAATGTAACAAAAATAGAGAGGAACCACCTGAAATACCAGATAGGATATTCATCAAAAACCCGAAATTTCACAAAAATGTTCCAAGGTATAGCACAGCTACTAAGGAAGGTGATAGGTTCAATTGAAAAGAAATTTAATCAAAATCCACCCTAACAGAATGAAAAGGCCTCGTAAAAAAGTAAAAGATAATCTAATTGTTGCAGATGAAGGCAATGACCATCCTTCTGTTGTTCCTGATCCCAGCAACGTTGACGTACAGACTGACAGACTTGACAAAGACAGCAGGAATAATTCCGATTAAAATAGGACAATCTATGCTCATTAACGACACATACAAAGTTATCCATTTTACTAACGTGACTGACCTTAAAATACAATCTTTGAAATTACAGACTCATATTAATAATCTGCAGGTCGCTTACATATCCTCTGACATTATTGAATCTTTGAAGAAAATTTCACTCAACCAATATTTTAAATTAGAAATGATTTCTGAAAATAAAAATAAAAAGGTAAAACGTGGACTAATGAACGGATTAGGAAACGCCATATCATGGTTGACAGGACTTATGACTGCTGACGACAAAGAACACCTCGACAAAGTTATTAAAAAAATAGAAAATAATGAACTACATCTTGTTAAAAATGAAGAACATAATTTTGAAATGAACCATGAGTTAATTAAGAAATTTAATTTCGATGTTGAGCATATTAATTCAAATAATAAAGCATTAGAAAATATTACTAACGAAACTGCCAATATTGTCGAAAATATGCAAGCTGTTGACTTAATTACTTTGACTATACAATTGTTGGATGATGAAATAAATGATGTTGTTAACTCGTTGATGTATTGCAAAGAAGGGAAACTTCATCCATCAATTTTGAGCTTTGATGATTTTCGTAGGTTAATTAATTATAAGAATTATTCATTAGCTAGTAGAGATTCCAGTATTTTATGAGAAATTAGTAATAGCACTTGTATTGTATCGAAATCTGTTATAACTTACATTATCCATTTACCGAAATTAAACGATTTATTTGAAAAATATGACCTTCTGTCTTATCCTGTTGAAATGGAATCAAATGTTCACACCATGAAATTAAAAGAAAAAACTATATCTGTGTCTCAAAACAAAAAGCTTTGGAAATTGACCAATTGTCAAACATTCTCTTCTATTTCTTTTTGTACTTCAGGAGAAATTATACATGATAACTGTATTTTGTCTGTAGTAAATAATAAGGATTTGGATAGTTGTGTAAGAATAGAAATAATTAATGATAGACCATTTATGAATTATTTCGAAAATTGTAATTGTATTTTAGGATATAAGTTTGATCAAATTAATATCAATAATGACACTATAAATACTCCTTCATCTTTCCTTATCAATCTGGATATCAATGATAAAATGACAGATGTAAAATTACCGTTTACTTCAGTTACCACATATGCACAAAAATTAAGTCATGTACCAAATAAAATTCATACTAAACTTATCGATTTGGAAGATGTTAGTGAACTTGATGATATTGAACCTAGAGATATTGATTTTATAAATTTTGAAGATTCTTTCGTCCTTAAGACACGCCACATTGTAATTTTTGTTTTAAGTACATTTATACTACTTGTAATTTTGATAATCGTTTATTACAAATTTAAGAAGCCAACCAGTGTACTAAATTACCGAATTGATACACAAGTACCAATATCATCAACCCCTACCATAAGCTATATTGTACCACCTAGAAATTAGATCTAATAAGTTAGTAAACTTTAATTTGTAACTTCATTTTAATTTTTGTAATTTTTGAGTGTCCCAAATTTATTTTTCGGGACGAAAAAACTTAAGGAGGGAGGAATTATGTAAACTTAAACAATTGATGTGCTGACTACTATTTTTGTCAGTACCGCTTAGTGTCGCTCTCAGCGCGCTCATTTTAGTTAGTCTACTCCAGCCACTTGATGTGTTAACATGTATTTTTTGCAAATAAAATTTCTTTTTAAAAACTGAGTTTTAATGAACGTGAACGTGTTTTATATATATATATATATAAATATATATATATACAGAGTGTTTCAGAAGTAGTGTCGAGAATTTTAGGGTATTGTACCTGGATGCTAGGAGACTACAAATGTCATATTTGAAGTGTCCAAAACTCCTTATAGCTGCCATTTTGTTTTTTTCACTTAAAAATTTTTATCTCAAGAACGAAATGTTGTATTGATCTGAAATTTGGCATGAATATTTATGCTATAAAGACTCAACTATAAAAAATAAAAATAAATTTTTTCGTTGAAATTTTTCAAAATGGCGGCCATTTTAAATTTTTGATGGCGAATATCTCGAAAACCGTCCATTTTTCAGAAAATTTACAAGAGACAAAAAAGTTAGCAAATTTTTTCACGATTCCAATGATACCTAATTTATTAAGATTGGTCGAAGAATAACAGAGAAATTATTTTTTTTCGTACTGCATGCATGACCACTTTTCACCATTTAAAGATCTATATTATTTTTTTTTATAATTTCATGAAAACCGTTCTTATTACAGAAATATACAAGAATAACTTTCCTCCAAATTTTATTTTACATTGAAAAATATTAATTTCACTCAAATCGGTTCACTGATACTAATGCAGCAATTGCTCAAAATGCTGTCCTTCAACTTGATTACACAGTCTGCACCTTTCAATCATGGACCGTCGAACTGCTATAAAAGCATTTTCATCATCTTGAATGGCACCTGCTGCAGCAACCACTCTTGCCACAAGGTCTTCTTCGTTTTCTACTGGCGTGCTGTAAACAAGGTCTTTCATATGGCCCCAGAAAAAAAAATCTAAAGGGTTGAGGTCAGGTGAACGTGCGGGCCACGGTACTGGTCCACCCCGCCCAATCCACCGCTGACGATAGGTCATGTTCAGAAAGTCCGTAACAACATTTCCGAAATGAGCAGGGGCACCATCATGTTGAAACCAATATTATATCTGTTTGCAAGAGGCACATCTTCCAAAAGTTCTGGTAGTATGTCTCTTAAAAAAGTAATGTACGTGGGAGAATTCAGACGATTAGGAAGAATGTATGGTCCAATCACGCGATTACCTAAGATACCCGTCCAAACATTCAGCGAAAATCTATGCTGATAACCACGCACTTTGACCTCATGAGGATTGTCTAAGGCCCAGACGTGACTGTTGCGAGAGTTGAAGATTCCTTCTCTTGTAAAGCTGGACTCATCGGTAAATAACACATTTTCTAGAAAATTTGGTTGGATAATGTCTTGCTGAAGAAACCAACGGGCACAGTTTACTCTTGGCTCATAGTCGCGTTCAACCAATGAGTGAACTTTTTGAAAGCGGAAGGGGTGAAGTCTTTCCTTGTTTAGTACACGCCACACAGAAGAAGCACTTGAATTGATTTGCTTTGCAACTGCTCTCGTACTCGTTCTAGGATTGAAATCGAATTTCTGCAATACTTCCTCTTCAAAAGCAACATTTCGAACTGCTCGAGGCCTACCAGCAATTACCCTGTTCCGTTCAAATGAACCAACTTCTCTCAGCCGATTGTGAGTTCTTGTGAACACCTTGTCGGAAGGGAGACGGCGGTTTGGAAATGCAGCTGCATACATTCTTCTTGCTTCGGTCGCATTGCCAAGAGCTGCTCCATACATGAAGTGAATATCGGTGTACTCCAGCGAACTAAATTCCATTACAATAATTAAATATTTGTGTAGAAGCAACGAAAAGAAAATATTGAAACTGGAAATTTAAGATAGAAATAAGACCTAGGAAACGTGAGACTAAGAAATAGGAAGCACTACATCTGGTTCTTTACTTTTAATGAAACAACAATACTTTTACAAGACAAACATTATCATCTGAAAACCATTGTAAAATCATCTGTTTGCCCATATGGAGCCATACCGAGTTTCAAAGCTTCATCTTAAATACATCTGGAATTAAACAATTAATCTTTAAATGGTGAAAAGTGGTCATGCATGCATTCGTTCTTGAGATAAAAATTTTTAAGTGAAAAAAACAAAATGGCAGCTATAAGGATAACCGCTGAGTTTTGGACACTTCAAATATGACATTTGTAGTCTCCTAGCATCCAGGTACAATACCCTAAAATTCTCGACACTACTTCTGAAACACCCTGTATATATATATATATATTATATATATATATATATATATATATATATATATATATATAATCTATTGTACAATTCTAACAATAATTATTATTACTTATACAGAGTGGGTGAAAAGTCCGAGAACGGCTTAATATCTCATACACAATGGTAATTTGATGGTGAGTGTCATTGAGGATCCTGATCAAATTAAAAATTCTACTTTACTATGAGTTTAAAAATCTGGTCCGCCATCTTGAATCCGCCATATTGAATGCAACTTTATTTTTTTAAATAGGAAGGTGGTCATGCGATACAAAATTTCAAGAAAAAATGAATGGTGAAAACCGCACATCGATATCTCAAACCGTTCAGAAGATATTCACATTATTAATCAATACTATTCAGAGCAGAAAGGAGAGAGAAAAGTATGAGAACGGCATAGTATCTCATAAAATATTGTAATTATAAGGTGGGTATGATTGGGGATCCCTCTCAAATTGAAAATACTACTCTACTATGACTTCAAAAATCTGGTCCGCCATATTGAATGCAACTCTATTTTTTTAATGGAAAGGAATTTTGTTCATAGTCATAATTTGTTATCAATCCACCCACGGACGTTTCTAGCATAATGAGGGAATGAGGGAAGCAGCCATCCAACTGGAGCAACATATTCTGCCTCAAATTGAGAGGCATGTCTTCCATCAATTCGTTAAGTTCATTGACCAGAAAGTCCAAATAAACTTCACCATTTATTCTTGCAGGGAAAATAAAAGGTCCATGTATGTGTATTGTGGAAATTTACAGCACCAGTTCTTGTGAACGTACTTTTATCTGTGATCTGTCTATAAAATGTTTGAAACACAATCTTGTGCTAAGATGCAAAACTGCATCCTTGAAACAGTATCAGGTTCATTCAACTCTTGAACTGGGTATCATGAAATTGTCGAAAGTTATTAATCTTCAATATTCTTTGAACTATTCTTTAAACATCCAACATCTCAGCTGCCCATCAGATGCTGGATTGAGGATTCTGCTCGAAATACTTTGGAATAAGATTCTCAAAAGCTTCAGAAATTAAGACGGGCCTCTCGTACCTTGAAACTGATCCTAGACCCTTACCATCTTGACATCAGTCAATCTTAAAAACGTGTTATGAGATGGGTGTTTTCGGCTAGGAAACGTCTCCTGTATACTCTCTCTGCCTCTCTTGAATTGCATCCACACTCTCCATACAACAAGTTCAAGTACTAAATTAAGGTAAATTTCATGATAATGAACGCAAACACTTCTCTACTGGACAAAGTTGATACATATCATGCCAAATAACTGGAAAGCACACTGAAAACTATACTGAAAATAGGCTGAAACATACACTTCTTGTTATTTTATTCAGGATTTATGGTACAGGAAATAATACAAGTTATTGAAAAAGTCATAACATTGTAGAATGTTAAAATGTTGATTGAAACTTGTGAATATTGTCAGAGATAAATCAGGAGATTTCACCCCTTTAGTTTCACCACTTGATGCATGATGTTTGTGAATTACCTCATTTTGAAGGTGTTCATTCTGTTGATGAAGCCCTAATCATCATGAATCAAAATGCACACTTTTCTAAATCAATAATTATTGATCTGACAAGCCACTGCCTGAAAAATACATATTTCACTCACAATAACCAATACTACAGACAAATTGAAGGAGCCCCCATGGGATCATCCCTCTCTCCAGCCATAGCCAATCTCTTCATGACTCATTTTGAAGAAGAAGCTCTCAGTAGAGCTTCAACAGGGATGTTGGGGTATATGGAAATGATGTCTAAACTTGCTAGTATATCCCCCGAATTTAGGGTTATGTCTTTGATTTGATTGATAAAATCATAGGAGTTTTTCACATATGATTGTGATTCTTCTATAACTCATTGAATGAGGTTGGCTATGTACCCTTTCAGAGATTAGAACTAGAAAATCAGGGCGTCTATAGTATTCCCTGCCTGAATTGTGACAAGAACAAATGTGTTTGAATGAATTGTGTAGGTCGAACAAATAGAAGAATATCAGCCAGGATAGAGGAGCACAAATTGAACATAAAAAACAAACAATCCACTTCAGCTCTTTACAACCATGAAAAAACACAGGTCACAAAATAAATTTTAAGAATTCAAAACAAATAGCCAACATTCAAGATTTTCGGGTTAGGATTGTACGAGAGGCCCTAGAAATAGAGAAACAAGGGAGCCTTAACAAAAGGGATGACAGTACAAATATCTCTTCCCTTTGGAAAATCATTCTCAACACAGCACAAAAGCCAGATACTTCTCCGGGAATTCCATTCACCCAGCAGCGCCATGCTGAGCACGTGGAAGAAGGAGAGGGGAGGAGGTACTCCCTTCGATCACGTGGAAGAACTTCCAAACACAGGCAGGAGTCGGTGTAGCTTTAACTGTGCTCCGAGGATGTCATTTGAGATAATGACGAAACGTCAGCAAGTAAGTGAAACTGCTTATCGGATGTACCCGGTTGATATATTAGCATATATATATATATATATATATGTACTATATATAAAGGGAACTCAGTTCCCGAAAATTTCTGTTTATAATGGAAGTTTTCAAGTGATTTCTGTTATGTACTATATAGAAAACACTTAAAAGTTTGTAATATAAATTAAAACAGGAGACACAAGGCATAAATAGATTGAAAACACTTGAAAACTTACATTATAAACGGAAATTTTCGGGAACTTAGTTCCCTTTCTCAACCGAGCAGAGAGTGGTACAGTTTGAAATCCAATGGTTACGACCACAGAGCACGGAGAGTCAATTGTAGCAGTAGATACCACAGATTACACGGTGCAGACGGATGGAGAGAAAAAGGGTACAGATTCAGGGGACATTATGGGGGTATTTAGGGGGCGGTTACAAACGGGAGATTTAGGATTTGAGTGGCTTATGAATAAGGAAAGGTGTAGCTTATGAATTGATAGAAAAGAGGAGATTCAAAATAAGAAATCAAAAAAGAATTAGACTAGAATTGGAGAAAGGAATTGTAGAATTGAACTTGAATGAAATTTATTTTTATTTTTAGTGAACATTTTATATATATTTGATAGCTGTGAAATTTATTATGATATGATGAAATTTATTTCAATTTAATTGAACAGTTGGTGTAGAGTTGATAGCTATGGTACTATTGCTGTCTGTTGAGACCAGGACTGGAAGCAGCTCCAAGCACCCAAATAAAAGCCAATTCTTTCCTCTTGACATCTATGGAGGGGGCTGTTGGAGGGAGGGTTTGACTTTGAAGCATTGGTCAAAGTTCTTGTTGTGCTCAGAGCCATGGGTAGGGAAGTTTTTTTTTTTAAGGAAGTCCTGTGAATGTTGATCTGGAGGTTTAGGGCAGTGGTGGTTTCACCTATGTAGAAGGCAGGACAGAAGTTGCAGGAAAGGAGGTAGATGCAATTTTTGGAGATGCAATTACTGGATTGATGGATTTGGTGGGTTTAGTTGGTGATAGGACTGGTAAAGGAGATGGAAGAGTCAGTGATAGGACAGGTTTTACAGCGGGGGCGTTTGCAAGGTAGGGTACCATGTGGAGTTGGGATTTCATCAGAGGTGAGTGATTTGTTTTTACTGAAAATTTTCTTGAGGTTGGGAGTTTGCTTATAAATGAGGGTGGGTGGTTGCTGGAAAAGGTGTTTGGTAGAGGTATTGGAGGAGACGACATGGAACAGATCTTTAAGGACAGGTTTGAGGTTTTCAATTCCAGGGAAGTAGGTGGTACAGAGCTTTGGAGTTTGTGGGATTTGGGAATTTTTTGTGGTTGGATTGGTGCCAGTTTTAGAGGAGATTTGCTTCTGTAACAACCTTTCAGGATAGTTACTTTTCAGAAGGGATTGGTGGAGTTTTCGAGGTACTGGTCAAGATGGTGGGGATCACTGCAAATTTTTTGGCCTCGGATTGAGAGGGAACACTTCTGACCCTTCTTGCCCTCCCCCCTCGACTACTTCTGACCAAATCATCAAAAAGTTTGCCCCAAAATCCAATCGTGAACCTAAGTCACTCCCAGCCAACCACCCTGTTGAATTCTTCTGCAATCTACTCCTGAACAAAGTCAGCTCTAAAAAATTCATTGAATCCCTCACTCCAACCCCGAACCTCACAACCCAAGAGTTCAAATCCATCAAAGACCTTCGCTCAGACCCCAGTATTTTCATCACCAAAGCTGATAAAAGCTCAACTGTAGTCTTAATGAACACCACAGATTACATCAATGAAGCCAACCGGCAACTCACCAACCCTGAACAGTATCAACTCCTGCCTTCTGACCCAACTCCACAAATCCAAAAGAAAGTCTTCAAAAGATGCAACTTTTGTCCTGCCTTCTACATAGGTGAAACCACCACTGCCCTAACCTCCAGATCAACATTCACAGGGCTTCCTTAAAAAAAAAACTTCCCTACCCATGGCTCTGAGCACAACAAGAACTTTGACCAATGCTTCAAAGTCAAACCCTCCCTCCAACAGCCCCCTCCATAGATGTCAAGACGAAAGAATTGGCTTTTATTTGGGTGCTTGGAGCTGCTTCCAGTCCTGGTCTCAACAGACAGCAATAGTACCATAGCTATCAACTCTACACCAACTGTTCAATTAAATTGAAATAAATTTCATCATATCATAACAAATTTCACAGCTATCAAATATATATAAAATGTTCACTAAAAATGAAAATAAATTTCATTCAAGTTCAATTCTACAATTCCTTTCTCCAATTCTAGTCTAATTCTTTTTTGATTTCTTATTTTGAATCTCCTCTTTTCTATCAATTCATAAGCTACACCTTTCCTTATTCATAAGCCACTCAAATCCTAAATCTCCCGTTTGTAACCGCCCCCTAAATACCCCCATAATGTCCCCTGAATCTGTACCCTTTTTCTCTCCATCCGTCTGCACCGTGTAATCTGTGGTATCTACTGCTACAATTGACTCTCCGTGCTCTGTGGTCGTAACCGTTGGATTTCAAACTGTACCACTCTCTGCTCGGTTGAGAAAGGGAACTCACTTCCCGAAAATTTCCGTTTATAATGTAAGTTTTCAAGTGTTTTCAATCTATTTATGTCTTGTGTCTCCTGTTTTAATTTGTATATATATTTATATATTAATCAAAAAGACACATAGAAGCACAAAACTTAATGAAATGAGTAGATGACAATTGCCGATTAACTCACTCGCTTGAAAAAAGTTTCAGAAGGAACTTCCTCATAGTGTTCTTCGTCTGAATCGGAACCATATTCATAAGGTTCCACCTTGACATCAATCTAAAAGATGAGAACAGACAAATATTAGTTATGGTTGAAGTTCTGATAATCTAAAAACAGTAATGCATATCATTACAAAAATTAATTATTGTTGGATTCGTTCCTTTGTAAATAATTTGCCAGATGAAATAGGCCTACTACTATTCCATAGTCTGTTAATCGAAAGGAGAACCAACAATATTATGAAGATTGCGCTTGTGTGCATATAAAAGTGATGACTGATATCTTCTGTTAATTTCTGGACTCATAAACATCAGTTCACATGCAGGACAGAGAGTAGTAGGGATACAGCGGCGGCGATGTTGCCGTGCTAAAGCGGCCAGCGTTCTGTAGTCTCTAGTCAGTGTTCAACTGCTCATGATACGCATACGTAGTTTCCTCTCTGAAAGCACTGAGTCGATTGAGTCTAATCGTCAAATTAACAACTGCACTTCTTTCTATGACTCTATTCATCACTGTAATTGCCTGATCTCCCTCCATCTGCTCCGTATATTTCTCCAAGTCGGAACTGATTTTGGACTATGATTATTATAAATGCTTGCAACTAAACAAAATTATGGTTGAATTGTATTTGATATCTCCATGGTTAATACTAGAAAAGATCAATCAAATGTTGGAATGTAGCAAAGAATTTACCTTCAAGTCACAATCTGCAAGTTCTTCATCTGAATCCAAGGGTTCAGCTTTAATGAAGACCTGTTCAGGTTCCATATGTATTGGATCCTGGATTTATCTATTTTGTAATGTCTGTAAAAAATATAAGATGTACCAGTGATCAAAGTCATCAATACTCTCGAAATGTCACTGCAGACCTGTTGTAACCTATTCAAATCAAATTACATATGTTATTTTTATATACAGTGATTGAACAACTATCAGGTGGTCATAATACTGACTAAGAATTCGAATCCGCCTCTAAACCTACCTCCGCAGTGCAGGCTGGATGCTTGTCTGACTCGGACTTGGCGCTGAGACAGCAAATAATAGCAGCGTTGGTGGGAATGCGAGCGGCCGCAGTAACATCTTCCACCCAGCGATGGTCGGCGTAGTTCCGCCTAGCGGACAGACGAAAGATCAATCCAGTCGGTTATTTGATCCCTCCAGCCAGGCTCAGCCAAGCAGCCGAGACAATAGAACAATGGAGTGGCGGTCTTATTCGCGTTCATCAGCAGTTTTCTTTCTCACGATTATTTTGATTTTTGTGTTACCTATAATCAATAATAACTCCCGTCACCAGTAAAAAGTTTCCAGAAACGTGGTGTACTACCATGTTAGTGACTTTTCATGATGATTTTTAATTATTTAAATACATTGTTGACATTCTGAGACTTCAGGCTAAACTTGGGGTCGCTGAGAACGAATCTGCAATCAGAATTTCTCTATCACGAAAAAACCCATCTGTTGATCTTCCGGCAACCGTTAGCAGTCATCTTGCAATGCGGCCGAAACACTTCCAAGCCAGACACCCATCTCAAATGACAACAACGCCAAGCTGTGAGAAACCATCCTGCACTGCGGCCCTAGGTTAAGATCCGATTATCACAACATGAGCACAAGAAACACCTTATCTTAAATCCATACCAAAAGTATGTTTTTTTATTTTAAAATTGAAGCACTATCTACTATAAAACCCTTTTAATACACTATGTTTGAACATACTTTTTAGCATTTGAGCCAATCCTTTTGATGGGTGAAGCATAATCTGTCAATTCCCTAGTCAATAGAATGTAGCAAAGAATAAACTGAACTTAACTATGTTGCAGTAGCCACGAAACAAATATAAGAACTCCAATTTTTACAGACATGTTTATTTGGATGTGCGCGACTTAACGAACGCACTGTTTGAAGAAAGATACTGCAGTGAGTAAAACATGAATATATAGATAATGTTTAGAGTTACCTACACAAGCCAGAAAGTTTATCGAACGATCAACATCGTGTAAAACATGAAAGATTAAGAATATACCACATGTATGGAAGGTTCTGCCTCAAGTAAATCGATTACAGTTGAGTATTTCAAGTTTAATATGATAAAATGGTCCAGGTGAAAATTGTCTAGCTACTAGGAAAAGAAGTAGTTATTTGCCGCTCATCTGGCTTTTTCTATTCTATTTAAGGCTATATACAAAAAGCCTAACTAATAACTTTACAAAAACTTTTCCGCGTTTTCCGAAAATGCAAAGTTTCTTCAGGGGGGCGTCCACTTTGCTAGAATAGTGCATTCCATAAGAAACATTACATCAGGTAAATAACCTAAAAAAATTCAGTGCGTCTGAGAGGCTTGTATAATTGGGACCCATCCAAAGTTGGCGCAGCATTCTACTGCTTTTTTGCACGTGTGGCATAGTTAATATATAACGAATGTTTTATAAGCAAGTAAGATATAACTCATCTGCATCAGAGATTTTACTTTAGGCCAATCTTGTAGCACCTGAGAACCCTACAGTCCTACAGAGAACCCAGATAATTCTTTACAATAGCTGTCATAAGAAAACTCGTTGTAGAAACGTTATAAACTCTTAATCGAATAATGATAACACAAATAAAAAGTTTTAGGTTTGAAAGCTCCAACTTTGTTAGCTTGAACTCTTCAGGATTTTTTGATCTTGTGCTAAGATCAAAACCCTATGATTCAGGATCAGAATGATCCAGAGAAACAGTACCCAATTTGAAATTTAAAAATAAAATGCTTGCTGTGTACTTACAAATTTTCAAATAAAAAAAGAATCATGCTACAAGATCAAAACAAAACCATAACCTCAATCCTGAACTCTGAGCTCATAACCTCAAAGCTGATTCGGTCAATTCCTTAGACCAGTTATAGAATAGACACACCGGGATGTCTAGCCTCTGAAGCCAACATGTACTTCCATATCGCCAAATCATGACGTCATCATCGAATAGAAAACGTTCAGATTGTGTCTATTTCAGAAGGATATAGATTATTATTCATTAAAATGGTAGACTCCCGCTGGAATAGACACAATCTGCTATGGGAAATAATGTAAACAATAAAACAAACTAAAGAGAACTTTCTATCCCATGCTGACGTCATGATTTGGCGATGTGGCAGTAGATTTTGGCTTCATCGACTTTCAGTATAAGTAAATATACAATTGGCCGTGTCTATTCTATAACTGGTCTAAGGTAAATTCACAAGACACATGAGACATGACATATTTTTATTTTGGAATACAGTTCTATAATTTTTCACACATTCTAGAATTATTTTTAAGCATTTTAAGGATATATTTAGAATAAAATCCGATAAAATGGTATGCTCTCTCACTTTTTTCAAGATTTTTTTAAAATAATTATTGGCAGTCTTGGCACAGTATACATACAGTATGGAAACTTGGCTAGTACCCTGACGCTAAAATCCGCCTTCTTGTTAGGAAGCGCCGCACTGTAATAGTATTGATGTTAGGTTCGGATCACTTCAATGATCCGGATCAATTGATCTCGTTCACTGTGCTACGAGCCAATCAGAAGACCAGGATTGGAACTTTCCAAGGTCACGTGACGTGTTTAGTATTGTGGTCATGTAAAAAGCATTGGTTAGATAGGCGATTGATTACAAGTTTCCATTCTGTACCTATTCTGTGGTCTTGGTCGTGGCTTCATAATCAAGATCAGCTGATATTATAGCTGTAAGAAAGTACAGCTGATTTCCTTTTAATATTCAATTCAAAATTAATTTGAGGTTATTTGTATTTTGTGAATATTGTGATGTAATCTTGTGATTGTATTCAAATTTGGAAAAATTACGGCTAAACACTTCTTGTCTTTTTCATCATTGTAGATAAGAATCGATTTTATAATGTTCAAACCGCGTTTTATTTTACCGGTTTTAAAAAGTTTACAAAGGTAAATTTCAGAATGTAGCGTAATCCAGTTTTTAGATCATAGGTCATTTCAGTTACGGTACTCTAATATCTAATATCAATTTTTTTATTTTTAGTTCATTATACTATATTAATTGCCTGTCTCATACATTTTTTGACAGTCAAATATTTAATTCATTGATATATTGATAGTACTTGTATGTTGTTGAAGGAGATAATCAACCCTTTACCGGTTAGCCTAAGTCAAGTTTGAAGACTTTTCTAATACAATTATTGGAACAAAGAAAAAAAAAGAAAATGATATATTAATTTATCTTCCTCAATCTATTATGTGTTACTAGTGTGGTTTTCCAGTTGTTAAATTGAGGCGATATCTTCAATAATAGTTAAGATAGCCTAACAGCGGTAGCTAACTGGTTAGACTTTTGCCTAAAGAATATACTGAATTCGGATTGTTCTAGGCAAGCTATGCCCATATCACAATTGATAGTGTCTTTTTGGGGGGATCAGGATAAAATGTGCTAGTTCTATGTATGACTCAGGGCGCTATACTCAACGTAGCCTTTTCTTTGATATTCATTTTATTTGCACTAAACCTGTTTTTCTATTCTCAATCATTCGCCATTTATGTTTTTTTATCATTGTTTAATGAATAATTTATAAATGTGCAGATACTGCAAGTCTGCCAATCTATTGAAGGAAGCCAACGTCTAGTTTAGAGTGAACAAACTGTCATTGTTTGAGGGAGAGACAGATCACTTACTTTTTACTTCTTTTAACTTCTCCACAGTCTGCTTGACCTGGGAATCGTCCTTTT
This sequence comes from Nilaparvata lugens, assembly GCF_014356525.2. NCBI lineage: Eukaryota > Metazoa > Arthropoda > Insecta > Hemiptera > Delphacidae > Nilaparvata > Nilaparvata lugens. Next base: position 32,678,020 of record NC_052504.1, read on the forward strand.
CGTCCCATCGTGGGGGTGTCGGTGTTCACCTTCATTTTTAAGGTGTGAGAAAGTGTGGTCATCAATGAATTCTGTAATGCTATAGTATGATCTGTCCATCAGGTATTGTTTTAGGCTTCTTATGAAGGTGTTGCCATTCTTTAGGGATTGTATGTTACCAGGAAGCAGGTTAAACAGGTATGCCCCCGAATAGGCTGGAGATTTAAAATGATAAAGTATGTGAGGATCAATGTGCATCTGCTGTGAGACAATATAGTCAAAATAACTACAATTATTTCTACAGAGAGATTTTTATAACTGATTAGACATCTATTGTAGCTGGTTCTGGGTCATCTGTAGCATTTCATCTCTTCACTCACAACATTAAGAATAAAATTGAATTGTGTTTTCCTCTACAAAATAGACAGAGAACTCCAAGTAAAAGAATTAAGTGGTTTACTGAGGAACTAAGGTCAATAAGGGATTGTGTCCTGCTTCATTACGATCTTTATAGAGTAACTGGTTCTCTACATGCAAAGCAAGCATATGTATCCCTTGATAAGATTTATAAGTCTAAAATTATTGAGGCTAAAAAATCTTCATTTGGGCGACTTATTGCTAATTCCTCCAATAAATGTAGAACAGTATGGCAACTTGTCAGACAGGAAACAAGAACAAACAAGAGTAATAAAGTAGATATTGACCCAAATGAGCTGAATAACTTTTTTATAGACTCAGTGGCAGCAATGTCTGGAAATGCATTACATCCTAATGATGTTCAAGACTCTGGTGTTCAGGTTGAGTGTCAATTTGAATGGTGCAATGTCAGTGAGAATGACGTTATAAGGGCTATGACTGCATTATCAAATTCCAAAAATACTGATGTTTATGGTGTCTCCAATTTTTTTCTCAATTTTTTTCATTCATTCTATTGTTGAACCACTTAAAACATTATTTAACCAATGTATAAATGAAGGTCAATACCCAGATTGTCTGAAAATATCAAAAATAATTCCAGTACACAAAAAAGGTGATAAATTCTCAGTTGAGAACTTTAGACCTATCAATATAGTTCCTATATTTTCAAAACCTTTTGAGTACATTTTGTTTCTTCAGCTGGCTGTCTATTTTGAGTCTAATAACTTGTCTCATAGTCAATATGGATTTCGAAGAGGAAGATCAACAGCTATGGCTATTGAAGATATTGTGAAATGTATATTGTCATCTTTTGAGAATAAGGAATACATCCAGTTAACACTGTGTGATCTTACAAAGGCGTTTGACTGTGTATCACATTGTGTCTTGCTGGTCAAACTCAAGAGATATGGAATTAAGGATGAATCACTGAAGCTGCTGGAATCTTATCTTAGGGAGAGACAACAGTATGTAAGCTGCAACAATAAAACATCCAGCACTAGAGCGGTTGAGTTTGGTGTACCCCAAGGATCTGTCTTAGGACCATTTCTGTTCCTGTGCATGATAAATGACCTGTCTGCAAATGTTCCTTGTCGAACCGTACTCTACGCAGATGACACAACTCTTGTCTCAAGCCATGCAGATCTTCACATGCTGCAGCAGATTGAGGCTGAAGCTTTCAGTATGGCGGCTGATTGGTTTGCTGCAAATGGGCTGCTGATGAATGCTGAAAAAACTCAAAGGATTGTCTGTGGTCTTAGAGGTGGTATTAGAAATTATGCATCTGCAGTGAAGCTTCTTGGCATTTATTTGGACTCCAAATTGGATTGGCAGGTGCATGTGAGTAATGTCTGTACTAAGCTGTCTAGAGTGATTTATGCTCTAAGAAGATTAAGAAATACGATTTCATTGGATAAACTGAGAACTGTTTACTTGGCCTTGTTCCAATGTCATATAGAATATGGTTTAAAATTATGGGGACATGCTCCCTCAGTAAATGACATACTCTTGTGCCAAAAGCGAGCCGTAAGAGCTATGCTAGGTAAGCCTCCCAGGGAAACATGTCGTCCTTTATTTGTATAGCTAAAACTGTTAACTGTGCATAGTCTTTATATTTTATCAGCTTTAAAAAATGTCAAGAGAAGTCTGTTACAACATAATGAAAAAGGTTCACTTCACAGGTTTAATGTTAGAACCAGTCATGATATTAATGTTCCTAGATGCAGACTTTGAAAGACTCAGGACCACTGGCTTTCTTGTGGTATAACATTTTTCAACAAACTACCTCTTGATTTGCAAATTAAATGTGTTCAAGATCAAATTGCATCAGTGGTTTGAAAGAAACCCATATTATTCAATAAATGAATTTTTATCTGGAGGCTGTGATATTGATGTATAGATTATTTATGTTTTATGCTGTTTCTGTGATTTGACCTACCTGACTGTGATTGATTCTTGTTTAATCTCCGTTTGACTTGACTGTGATATAAATGTATTATTTGGTATTGTTTTGATCATTATTAGATATGTTGTTGTTTTTTCTGTTATAATTCATTTAATTATGATCTGGACTACTCAGCAGTGAAACGGATAAGCTGTGATAAGATTTTTATATTGAATGGACTATTGACATGGAACTTATGTATGTATGGATACTTATATATGGACATGGAACTGATGATATTGTATTGACTATAAATTACTGTATGACGAAACTCTATGTTTGTAAAAGCTCTTGAGTTAATAAAACATTATTATTATTATTAAATATACTTTTCAAGTCGATGCTGGGGGAGTCTTATGTCATCTACGATGCGTGTTCTATAACTGTGCTTATCTCATCTTAAAGCCGGACTTTCGTTTACCACTAGGATGATGGATTCCAGGATGTATATCGAGATTACTTTGAGGATACCTGTCTGCTTAAAGAGTGGTTTACAGTGTTCTATGTAGTTTGCTTTTGTTTTCTTGTAAACCGGAAAATCATTTATGTACATAAGAAAGAGCAGCGGTCCCAGGATTGACCCTTGTGGTACTCCTCTTTTGACTGATCGTGCTGTCTATTTAAAAGTGATATAAAAGTTTGATTTTGTCTTTGGAAATCCAGCTCTACATATTGTTTTCTATGTTGGAGGTAGTCTTCAATCCACTTAAGTGCTCTGCCTTGAATTCTCATTTTTCTTAGTTTTGTTTTGAGTATGTTCCAATCGAGTACATCAAAAGCCTTCCGGAGATCGATAAACAGTCCTGATGCATATTTTTTATCCTCCCATATCTTACACACCTCATCACAGAGTTTGGAAATCGCTGTGGCTGTACTGTGATTTTTTCGAAATCCATGCTGGCTCGTAGACAACAACCCATTCGTCTCCAGATATGAAATCAATTGATTGTATGCCGCCCGCTCTATAATCTTGGATACAATAGGAAGATTTGCTATGGGTCTGTAGTTTTTTGGATCAGTATGGTCACCTGTTTTGAATTTGGAGTAGATCTTGGCTATTTTTAAACTTTGTGGAAATACTGCTTGTTCAAATGATGAGTTTACTATGTGCAACAGTGGGTCTCTTATTTCATCCTCACAGTACCTTAGAATTTTCCCTGTAATTTCGTTGTGACCTGAAGAGTTGTTTGGTTTTAGTCTCATAAGGATCTTGGATAATTCTGTGTTGGTAACTGCATCAAAGTGGTCGAATTTTTGAGCATTCTCTGTCAATTCCAGATTATTGGGAGTATTATCATGTCATTCAATCCTGTTATTGGCTGCGTGAAGCCAGCGTTAAGATGTTGCCAATAGGAATCTGTAATTTATTGATCTCGCACAGTTAGGTAGAGGTTCTCATTTCTGACATTTTTGGATTTTTTTCTTTCCTCATTTATCGTTCTCCACAAGACTTTGGTTTTATTTTCTGCCTGTTGTATTTTCATTTTAAATTGGAATTGCCTTTTGTTTTTTACATCCAGGTCATAAGCTTTTTTCATTTTCAAATGTTGTTCCTTGTCTTCCATACAGCCTGTGAGCACATACTTATATCATATGTTTGCGTTGTAGCATCTTTTAGTTTTGTAGCATCTGTTAATCTTCTTGGATTCTCTTAGCATAGTTTCATCTATGCTTAAGTGCATTATTCTTTGAAAATGTTTGTATTTGTCTTCCACTGAATGAGTCGTAGTTACTGGTCTCCAATTTACAAGGCCTGTTGCTGTTTTAGTTTATTTAAATTTGCTTTTTAATAATTTCTGGCATACTCATAAGTGGCTGTTTGATGTTCGACTTTATATTTTATGTCACATAGTATTGAGTGATGATCTGAAATTAAGTTTGGGTATGCTATTGCTTTTACTTTTTTAATAGGTGTATTAAGGTCTGTATTGTCTGGGTTTTTCTAGTAACCGACTGACCGGTATGTCATATATGTAGCAGCTGTGCTGTTTCAGCAAGTTGTTTAAATCTTTATAGGTTTGTTTATCTGTTTTCAGTATGTCTATATTCGTATCTCCTAGTAGTACTATGTGGCATTTCTTTCCTGTGTATTTTTGCAGTACACACTCCAACCTATTCAAGTGTTCCATTTCTGTTCTAGGATCAGGTGATCTATAGGAACCTACTAATATCAGATTCTGTTTCTTAAGTTGGACTTCTGCTGCTATCGTCTCAAGATCCTTTCTGTTGGCTTCTGAAGTCCATTGAACACGATCTCTTTTATTCTTGTGGTTAAGCTGTCTTTTTTATACAGTGCTATGCCTCCCCACATATATACAGTTCGACAGAATTCGGTAACGAGTGTGTAGTCAGCAATATGTGTGCTCAATAGCTCATCAAGTCGTAGGCCGTGTTCTGAAAGTATGAGAATGTCCGGAGTGTGAAGACTTATTTCCATCAATAGTCTGTCGATCTTATTTTGTAGGCCTCTCTGGATATTGAGATGATAGATTTTCAATGTACGCATCTGTTTTTTTGTGTCTGTTCTGTTGTATGTCCTGATCTGTTTGCTCCTGCTTTGTAGTGCCGGCTAGATATTGGCCTGAATGTGTAGTAGTTTTCTGTTTGTCTAGTTTGGGTGAGGGGGTGAGGCTGTCTCGTAGTTTGGGTGCGGTGTGCCGCCCTCCGCCTCCTCTACAGCATCAAGTGCGCTCATCAATCTTTCGTCCAGAATCAATTCCCAGATTGAACTCCATCCCAATTTAGGTGATTTTTTGTGAGGTGCTGAGTGTTGTCTATATACGTAGCGTTTAGCTGCCAGCACATAAATTTCAGTGCCTTGTTGGTTTACTGTATGAATCTCTCACTTGTGTCCTCACGCAGTGGGATGGATGATACATACCATTTTATGTGTGGAAAACGCTTATTGTTTGCTTCTATGGTGAGCCATAGAGGTCTCATCACGTGATTCGGGTTTTTTGACCCAAGTAAGTTATTTGAGCCTATGTTAGTACTACCTTAGTTGGCAAATTGGATTTGTTTTTTAGAACTCTGCTGACATCCTGGATTTTTCCGCCTGGGATGACCTCTATATTTATGTCCTGTTAACTATTTTTTTGTATAATACTAGTTGCATGTTTCAGCAAAGAGTCTCCTATTATCAGTGGTGCATCACTCTTCTGCTTCTCAGACAGCTGTGAGTTTTCCTCAGGTTGTGTTAGTGGTAGCCTCTCACCTGTTTTTGCGTCGGGTGTATCATGCGGGTCGGTTTGTCCTTTGTTTGTCTGGATTTTATTTTTGTCAAAACACCTTTCATATGAGCCGATGGGCAGGGATTTTTTCCGGTGTAACTTATGTGGACGGGTGAGCAATGTAAATCTGTGATGCTCCGGTTATTCTCTCCAGTAATTTTCTCAGTGGATTCAGCGTCATTCAACAGGCGAATTGTGTCCTCTTCAGCTTTCTTCCTGATGGGGCATGTTGGCTCGATAGATGGCCCTGGGTGAATTCAAATAAGATATTTTCCAGTTTATAAATTACGTCTGCCTTCCTAGTAAGTGAATCTGAAATTCTGTCCCTGTCGGATCTCAGTAGTCGAATTTCATCATTAAGTTCCTTTATGTCAGCTAATAAAATCTTTATTACTCCGTCCAATTGATTAGATTGACTTAGCCTAGTTTGATTTGTTCTAGCTGTGAGTTTACAGCGTGTACAAGAATTAGATTCTTCGTTTGTCGATTCGTTGCTTCTATTTAGCATTGTTGAGATCTGCATAGCCTCGTTGTTCATGAGATTACTACAACTTTCGCATAGCCATGGTTGCTATGGTAGCTCGGTGCTTCGTCCCGCCTTCATCAAGTCATATTTTAGGCCGCTAATGCCTCCACATTTTGTGTGGCACTGTAAACGGTGGAGGGTTGTTTCTTCTCTCCTATAATATTTACCAAAATTATGCTATCAAATCTCTAGTTGAATCCTTGATTGGTTGGGAGCTTTTAGTGGATTCGTTCATTCAAATGCACAGATTATCATCTTTATCATAAATTATCACCTATTATAGCAACTAGCAACTACGAGCCAGGAACTTCAATGAAAAATACTAATAAAATTCAACTTCAGGTTTATTGAACTCTAAATAGGTAGAACTAATTGATAAAAGTCAGGTAACATGTCAAATTTTCAAACAGAACAAAGTTATTCAGCAATCGATTCAGGTCAAGAAGACATGCTCAATTTTTAATCTATACATTTTGGGAACCTGCCAACTTGCTGCAACTAAATTCGGGCCTTGGTCATTCTATGTACTAAATTTTGAGCTTAATAAGAAAAACAACAAATTTTCGGCACTCACCATTTTAACAATATTCAAACTTGGACTCTTCAGAAACACTCACTTACTCTTCAATAAAACTTACTATACTTGAACTCACACGCACAAATAATTTCCTGATTCTACTCCTACTAACTATAAAATTTGGTTTCCTATTCAACTAGATAGAAATTACCGATAACTGAAAACTTAACAATTTGTCCCTCTGAATGGGAAATGGGCCCATTCAGAGGACCGAGGCTGGCACACCGTTACATGTTTTCCAGTTACGTCTCAATTCGAACTGTGGCCTTTTCACTGAAAATTATTCCCCCTCCACGAGCGTTGAGCATAACTTCCAGTGGAAAAGCCAAAGCTGCAAAAAGGTCAATGCTCGTACAATTTTCAAATATAGTGGCTTTTTCGACATGAAATTGAAACTGTATTTGAAAAATGCACGAAAATTTCTTTAATTTTGACAACTAAGCAACAAGTTCGCAAATTCAAACAAGACAGAGTCAATTCTCAGACTAAAACGCGGGGTTCAACATACAGTAAAAATCAAAGTTCATTCCAGTTCAAAAACCTGAAAAATAAGACACACAAAAAAACAACTACAATATGCCCACTCAATATTCACACTATTACAGTACCATATTATGTCCTCATTGCAGTCGCAAGCCATTGCCTTATCCTGATCACTAACTATTTCTTGACATATATTACATAAAGACTGGTGTTGGCTTCTTGCCTGAACATTAATACAGTTATCACTGTCGTTTGACTTATTTTTCCTATTTCTGGTGACATTTTATCTTGTTGATTCCTCATCCTGGTACTCTGTCAATAATCATGAAAATAAATAAGTTTAGGAGATACAAGCTCAGGCTATGTGTAAGGTCTAAGAATTTTTCCAAGTTAGAGTCTGTTCTTGTTTAGAATTTATTTTATCTCCTATAAGTGAATTTTCTATGTAATGTGTGCAATGTGAAGAAAATACTATGCTATATGGCATGCATGAAAAATTTGTAGATGCTACCTGTACTTTCGTGTTTGTTGGTTATGTTTCAATCTCACCTCAATTTAACAGTTTTTGTCAAAATTTTCCACGAGAACTATTTTTTATTACATTCACTCTAGGTGGCTCAAGACAAATATAAACAAAAGAAATATCGATTCAAGGCAAAAAACGAGCCACGAGTTCTATTACAGTTCAGGCTGAAGCTCGATTTTACCGTTTATTCTTTCCAACTTCACTTTATAACTTCACTCCCTAGATCAATACAGTACTTGATACTTGTCTTCATCCCACTTGAGATGCGGTCGCTTCGTGGTCGTCATTCTGTAGAAATTCCTCTACAGAGTAGAAGGGTCTGGCTATCAGGTATCTCTTCAGGGTTTTCTTGAATTTGGCCTGTCCCTCAGGTATGTGACGTATGGTAGCTGGAACTTAGTTGCATATTTTTGGGTTAACACCTATTCCTGGCTCAAGTTGATGTCACCTGCGCTACAGCGCAATACATTGTTTTTGAACTCTTTATCTTTTCAACCACGAATCTCAATGTTGATTTATGAGATTTTTTACCAAATCCATTCAGCAAGTGCAATTCATGGATTGAAAATTCGGAATTACTGAATCACTTAAACTGACGAAGATTGTTTCGCGAAAATTACATTGACATTATAAGTTTGGCATTATCTCCTTATACTTACCGTATTTTATTTATTTATTTTATACATTGATACATACAATATCATTCTCAACTATGAATGATTGGAAAAGGAACAAGGCTTGTCAGTTGTCCATTGACGTTAAATAAACTTTGGCGGACACTACATCTCCCTACTATTGTTTGATTGACCGGATTGATGCTCGGGTGTTTCTCCCGTTCGACCTCGCTCAGTCGTGATGTGGGTGGGGGAAGGGAGCGATAAGTGTCTGTTCTTCTAACTGGGTCGAGCGAGACCCAGCTTCTAGGTGAGTTTTCCAGGCACTGGTTGATTACTTGCCGGCCTCGGTACAGACCAGTCTTCCTGTTGGACCTTGTGGTACTGGCTATTCAGTCCGGTGACGAGATCGCACTATCTTTGAAGTTTCTGTTTCTGGGGAAGGCTATAGAAAGCTGACAAGGAGTTCTTGTGTCCAAATGAGTGGTTACAGGCCTCTGACAGGTGTTCCCGCTTCCTGACGAAGGTTAGGGCCGCTGACAAGAAGGTCTCGCGTTCTAAGGAGGGGTTAGGGGGTCTCTGACTAGGAGGTCTCGCGTCCTGAGGAAGAATAGAAGCCGAAAGGTGCTCTCTGAAAGAGAGCGTCGGTTTTCATAGCCAGTGGCTGAGCCAAAGGTCGGTGAGAGTTGAGGGAGGGCATGCCGCCTCCACTGACACCCTTCATTTCTAGTATTCTTTCTTGTAACAAATTCACACAACTAATCTATTTCTTGCTTTTCAGAAGTACAAATTCATTCAGCTGTCCTTGTGTCAAACCGATTTTGAAAAAGAACAAATCGGTTCTTCAGTCATCACATATTCATACATCTTTATTGCGATCTATGTTTATTCAAACTCAAGAAACGCCCAATCCAAATAGTTTGAAATTCTTGCCAGGTGTTAAGGTATGTCGAATAGCATACTACTAGTTTATTATTTATATTTATACTTCTAAAGTAAGTTTATTCATATAAGAATTCATGAATCAACTTGATGAGAAGATTCAAATAATAAGTAATCTGAATATCTGCTGCATAAACATGTCTAAATATAGTCCTGCTTATCCTGAAGAGGGCGCTGAGAGCCATACTTAGAAATAAAATGATGGAGCACTGCAAGACCCTCTTTACTCGGTTTAGGATACTTACATTGATCTCATAATATAAACAACATATTAATCTTAACATATAAATTGATAGACAAGAGCACAAGAACAAAACTAAAATATTGAAGCGACATCGATTTCCAGTAACGCATGCTCAAGAAATTTAATGACTCGCCAGCTCACTCGGTGGCCCGCCTCTTTAACAAACGAAGATACATACCAACCTAGGAAACTACTAATGAGAATCTCAAAATTATGGAAAGAAAACTAGACGATTTCCTGGTCAATCAACAAGTAAAAAGTAAACTTCGGACTTATTAATTCAGGATTTTCAACATATGTCAGTAAATTTTATTTTATTGTTTACTCTGTTAGATAATCCATCACGGTAACTAGATTTCAATTGAAATTACAACCAGCTATTGGATTATGGCGATACGATAATATTCATTGATCAGTTACAGAAAAATACAGAATTCTTGTGTTATATCTATCTGATTTTATCCTTAATAAGAACGTCACTTACGGTACATTTTCAGGTGCTAGAGCCAGGCCAAACAATTGATTTTCCGACAGCATCAACAGCTTATACTTCCCCACTAGCAAAGCTTATATTCAGGATCGAAGGAGTCAAATCTGTATTCTTTGGTTCTGATTTCATCACAGTCACCAAGGTGAGTAACTTTTATTCATTCAAATCATAAGACTTAAATTTGTTGAAACATTTAATAGTCATCTAAGAAAATTCATTAATCAGGGAATTGATATTCTCTGATATATACATAGATAAATGTACAGTATTTTCTCGGGCTATCCAAATGATGCAAAACATTTTGTTTGTACAAAAATATGAGTAAAAAGGTACTAGTTAATTGACTAATAGATAGATTTATAAGCTGAACAGTTGATCTTTTTTTTACTCAAATTTTGTGTGAATCAAATCATCAAATCTCATAAACTATAGACTGTCTGTTCTAAATTAGGATTTAAAGCAGCTTTGACCGAATGCCTGTTTATACATAAATTGTATGTATTGTCTGCGGATGAATAAATATCAACATAAAATAAATAATCTATTGCTGAGCTATAAATTATTGTGAAATGAAATGAAAATATAAGGGAGATTACCCATTTATCTTCTTACGTTTAAGAAGAATAGAATAAATATAACAGTACCTATTTTTATGTTTAAAATTTAAACGATTTCTTGGTCAGTTCATTATGTCTGTTTTTGTTATGCTATTTAAACAATTATTCTTAGAAAGTGATGTATAAAGATGCAATTCCTTAGAGGCGTTCTAGCAGTGCTGCTGAGTAGCGCAGCTAGTAGTAAGCGCAGTAGCGCTGAGTAAGCAGGGAGAGCCATCACTTTCTAAGAATTATTATTTATTGTTAAGGAATAGCACCTCATCAGCGGTGCTAGAACACCTCTATGGATTTGCACCTTTAGGTATCTTCTACAAATCATATTATCGACAACTTAAGTAGCAAACTCTAATTTTAAGCATTTATCGCCAATCAATTCAAAATATTTGCATGCATTTCAAATCGACAATTTGAACTTTGAATTAACTATATACTATGATCCAATTGTAGGCAGATGAAGATGTTGACTGGAGGGTTGTGAAACCAGAAATATTTGCTGTAATCATGGACTTCTTCGCTAGTGGGCTGCCGCTGCTGCAAACAGACGCAGTTCCTTCTCCTGATACACGTTAGTTAAATTTTTTTAATACCACTGGGATTATGATCCAAACTATCAATATTATAGTTTATCAGGAAAGACGTCTCATGAATAAGTAGTTCCTCTTAAGAATATTCAATCGCTATAATGTGTTAGAAACAAATAATTATCGAAGCTTGTTTTCATCTTATGAATTAGTATGCTATGTAAAGTGGGTTCAATTACAAGTACGGTATAGTTTATAGTTTTCCTGTTTGTGAAGTCAATAATTAATTTTAGATTTAGTGTTTCAATTCTTCTACTGGTTGATGATGCATTGTCATGCTAGACTAATAATTGTGATCGTAGCAAAAAATCGACTGGGTAGAATCTTGAATTATATTTCCGAACATTTAAAACAAAATTGATGAAACTGTGACTCGGTTCACATTCTAACTATCACAATTTAAGTATTTTTCAGATTTCCTTAGGAAAAATAATTTTTACTTTGTGATAATTTTAGTTGAATAATATTTCAGAAATCAATGAAGACGATGACGAAACTGTGATGATGATCAAGGAGCTATTGGATACTAGAATTCGTCCCACTGTACAAGAAGATGGAGGGGACATCATCTTCATGGTAATATAATAAGTGTAGTTCAATTGTTCCTACATACTTTTTTTGTGAATAATGAAATAGAAATAGCGGCTATAACTGTAATCAAAATCGACAGAATCAGAGAATCGGAAATGTTAGAAATTCCTTTCCCTGCCTTGTTAGACCTAATTCAAGCAAGTTCATAATTTAACAATCTATACATTGGATCAGCAGAATATCTAAAAAAAATAATGGAATAATGTCCAATATATTCATGTATTCCAGGTAATCACATTGAACTTTTCGTGGAAAAAGTTCTATAGTCTTGTTGGGGAATAGTTATTTGTGCAACTAGTGCGCAAAGTGATAGTTTGCTGCACCGAAAGAAAGGTTTACGCCCGAGCCGTAGGCGAGGGCGGAATGGTTTGTTGAGTGCAGCAGAGGAACTTTGCGCACGTATTTCACATTAAATTTTTCCTACAGTCACCATTGAATATGAAAAGTGGGTAAAATTCCCTGAAATGCATCAAATTTGTTTCTGTGTAATTTTATTATTAATAAATAAAATAGAATAATGTAGTAGTGTTTGAATGAAGGGGCGGCTGTCACTCATGTGGTGGCTGTCCTCGAACTCGGTGTCCTTGTTATTATAACGTGCAGTGAGGTATACCACAGTCATTGTTACCAACTTCATTTTGATTTTGCTGCACTGGTGCTCCATATAACCTACTAACTATTTTGCGTTGTCATGCTGCAAATCTGGAGTACGCAAAGAACTCACTTTGCGCACTAGTGCGGAAAAGTGATTCTTTGTGGCCTGCAATCAGTGCAGAACTGGTCACTTTTCAGGGTATCTGTAGGAAAATACATTTTTTTGAAATGTTTTATTCGAAAATAAATCGATTTGATTTGAAGTACGGTATATTACTCTTGACTGGGCAAAACTTGATAAAATCTTATATCGTGCACAGCTAATTATGAGAAATAGTATGCAATATACTAAGAGTATAAATATTAATATGTTTTGTAATTCTATATATTTTAAATAATTTTCATTTTTGTGCACTTTTTCAGGGCTTTGAAGATGGAGTTGTTAAATTGAAGATGCAAGGCTCCTGTACAAGTTGTCCTAGCTCTGTGGTGACGCTGAAAAATGGAGTTCAAAACATGCTCCAATTCTATGTGCCAGAGGTATTGATTCTTACAAATAACTTCCAGTAAATTTCAATTTATTTTTGTATTCGTCTATCCACCCCAAAGCGCCAAAGTATTTGTTGAACTTTGTACTTTGCTTCATCAAGATTCCATCATTTACCAATATATCTTAGACCCTAGTGTAACTCTTCCAAATCAGTTCTGAATGTTTGTTAAAAATTCCAAGTCACTCTTCCAATATCAGAATTTTCACGTAGCAACCCGAGTGAATATGAGTAGATACGGAAATATATCTTTTTGAGCTTATAAATAAAAATATAAATCTGAGAACCCTTTTTAGAATATTTCGTCACGACATGTTACGGCTACTAATGCCGAATTATCAATTATAAATTATCAAGTCACTTGATAATTAGTAGCCGAAACATGTCGTGCCGAAATAATTTAAAAAGGGTACTCAGTTTCATATTCAAAAGTAGCATTTAGTGTTTCAATTCTTCTACTGGTTGATGATGCATTGTCATGCTAGACTAATAATTGTGATCGTAGCAAAAAATCGACTGGGTAGAATCTTGAATTATATTTCCGAACATTTAAAACAAAATTGATGAAACTGTGACTCGGTTCACATTCTAACTCAACCCAAATCGTGTATAAACGTCCTATATTCACCCTCAGTTGAACTATCACAATTTAAGTATTTTTCAGATTTCCTTAGGAAAAATAATTTTACTTTGTGATAATTTTAGTTGAATAATATTTCAGAAATCAATGAAGACGATGACGAAACTGTGATGATGATCAAGGAGCTATTGGATACTAGAATTCGTCCCACTGTACAAGAAGATGGAGGGGACATCATCTTCATGGTAATATAATAAGTGTAGTTCAATTGTTCCTACATACTTTTTTGTGAATAATGAAATAGAAATAGCGGCTATAACTGTAATCAAAATCGACAGAATCAGAGAATCGGAAATGTTAGAAATTCCTTTCCCTGCCTTGTTAGACCTAATTCAAGCAAGTTCATAATTTAACAATCTATACATTGGATCAGCAGAATATCTAAAAAAAATAATGGAATAATGTCCAATATATTCATGTATTCCAGGTAATCACATTGAACTTTTCGTGGAAAAAGTTCTATAGTCTTGTTGGGGAATAGTTATTTGTGCAACTAGTGCGCAAAGTGACAGTTTGCTGCACCGAAAGAAACGTTTACGCCCGAGCCGTAGGCGAGGGCGGAATGGTTTGTTGAGTGCAGCAGAGGAACTTTGCGCACGTATTTCACATTAAATTTTTCCTACAGTCACCATTGAATATGAAAAGTGGGTAAAATTCCCTGAAATGCATCAAATTTGTTTCTGTGTAATTTTATTATTAATAAATAAAATAGAATAATGTAGTAGTGTTTGAATGAAGGGGCGGCTGTCACTCATGTGGTGGCTGTCCTCGAACTCGGTGTCCTTGTTATTACGTGCAGTGAGGTATACCACAGTCATTGTTACCAACTTCATTTTGATTTTGCTGCACTGGTGCTCCATATAACCTACTAACTATTTTGCGTTGTCATGCTGCAAATCTGGAGTACGCAAAGTACTCACTTTGCGCACTAGTGCGGAAAAGTGATTCTTTGTGGCCTGCAATCAGTGCAGAAATGGTCACTTTTCAGGGTATCTGTAGGAAAATACTTTTTTTGTAATGTTTTATTCGAAAATAAATCGATTTGATTTGAAGTACGGTATATTACTCTTGACTGGGCAAAACTTTATAAAATCTTTTATCGTGCACAGCTAATTATGAGAAATAGTATGCAATATACTAAGAGTATAAATATTAATATGTTTTGTAATTCTATATATTTTGAAAATAATTTTCATTTTTGTGCACTTTTTCAGGGCTTTGAAGATGGAGTTGTTAAATTGAAGATGCAAGGCTCCTGTACAAGTTGTCCTAGCTCTGTGGTGACGCTGAAAAATGGAGTTCAAAACATGCTCCAATTCTATGTGCCAGAGGTATTGATTCTTACAAATAACTTCCAGTAAATTTCAATTTATTTTTGTATTCGTCTATCCACCCCAAAGCGCCAAAGTATTTGTTGAACTTTGTACTTTGCTTCATCAAGATTCCATCATTTACCAATATATCTTAGACCCTAGTGTAACTCTTCCAAATCAGTTCTGAATGTTTGTTAAAAATTCCAAGTCACTCTTTCAATATCAGAATTTTCACGCAGCAACCCGAGTGAATATGAGTAGATACGGAAATATATCTTTTTGAGCTTATAAATAAAAATATAAATCTGAGAACCCTTTTTAAATTATTTCGTCACGACATGTTACGGCTACTAATGCCGAATTATCAATTATAAATTATCAAGTCACTTGATAATTAGTAGCCGAAACATGTCGTGCCGAAATAATTTAAAAATGGTACTCAGATTCATATTCAAAAGTAGTCCTAAAGAAAAAAGACACTTTTTGAGCTATCTTAAGTACTCAAATAATTTTAGGATTCTACAGTATTAGATTAGGATTGGAATAAACTAAATTATTTGTGATAGTTCATTTAAAAAATTAGATTTTCCAATTTATAAAAAAGTTAGCTAGTGTTTAATATCATCAACGATTACCTATTACTTCTTGTAACAGAAAACAAAATAAATAAATAAAACGAAATTTGCTCTCTCTTTTGTATTACACGAATGTCGAGAATTGTACTCTTTTTTGGAAAATGTCCTTTTATTATTTCATCATTAATGTAGTTTAGATTATTTACAGAGTCGATGTCCTTGATTGCAGGTCATTTCAGTGGAACAGATAGAGGATGAAATAGAAATTGTCACCAAAGCTGAATTCGAAAAAATGGAGAAGAGATTGAAGGAAAAAGAAACGTCGAATGAAACATGATTTTTTCAGTCGGTAATGTAAAATTGTATAAAATATTATACTACATCAATGTATATTAGGATATGTGTATAGATTATTTAATTTTATTTGTTGATAATAAACTGTTTCAAATTGACAGAGCTGTTAATGGATATTCTCATTTCTCATGTTTTTTAAATGTTATTGTCCTTCATAAAAAATATAAAATCTCATCCTCCCATGTATTAAACTTGTACAGTACGATCTCTCCACCAATCAATGTAACAATCGAATAATCACTCTTGAGTAACGTCTCCGTAATTCCATCATTTGGTTAACTATTAAATTATCAACATGAGACATAATGGAGCCATTTTTTGGAAGTTTTTTTTTTCATCTGAAGTTCATTTTATTTGAATTCTGAGGTGTATTTCACAGGTCAGCTTATCTGTTTCAGCGTTGAAATGAGTATTTCTGAAAAAGAAGGCAAATTAATATTTTATTAGTAAAAGTCGTATTCTTTGGTACATGAAAGTTTCTCTATGCAATGCATCAGTCATCATTTATTATTTCATCTGCATTCTATACGTTGCTGATTCATTCACTCTAAATATCGCAATTTGTTTATTATTGTATCAACAACATTCTACATTCTACTCGAAGAAACGTAGAATGGTGTAGGTTTAATCATTCAAAGAAAACATGAGTTACCTACATGATTGATTCCACTTAAATATTCTTTGTTGGAATAAATATTGATCCAATTGTAACAGAGAAGGGGTCTTGAATATTGTGATTCTATTTTACGCAGGATTTGTTTACTCATTTAAATAGACATTTTAAGTGCTGATTAACTTTTGATAGGTCCTTAATCATAGTGAAATATTACAATTTTACTTACCACTGACTGAGTATTCTCTGGATGATAATAATCGTAAACTATTATTCGACCTGGAAAAGTATCTGTACTTGGATATTGTCGAACAACTGTGATATTAAAGCAGTATGGTGTGGCAGTTACTTCTTCTAGATACATTATAAGAGAACTTTCATCAGTTCCCAGCTCCCACCTTTTTACACCTAAAATTGAATAGAGCTATAATTATCATTATGCTATTAATCGAAAGAAAAAGCCATCTGAATGGAGACTACATAATATTAGGTTTCGTTGGTCATTCTGGTAACATTTAATACTTCATCACCTCATATTTTGAAATAACCCCACAAAGAAAAACCATAGCGATACAAACTTAAGAAATTTAATAGAAGCGTTCACAATTTCAGGTGATAGGACTTGGTGATGACTAATGACTATACTAACAGAAGGTATCTGCTGTTCCTCTCCCAATCATTAAATTAGTTTAATGATAAGAGGCTTGTGAATCACTACCACTTTTATAAAACAATAATATGAAGTGAGTGATCGAATTTCAACATTTCTTTTATACTTCATGCGGTTTTAATCATTGTGTTTTTCAGAACTTGATGAAAATTCTCCATGTTTAAGATAACAATCTTTGTATCTTTGTCTTTTTTAATCTGCAAGTCTATAATATTTCCCTAAGTCTTTCAATGTTGTGGAATTTCCTTACCTGTCAGTTTATTGACGGACGTGTTTTCCACGGAAAATCCAGTCTGAAAGTAGACCATAACCACGGTCATATCCGATGAAGCAATTGTTGAACTATTGAACTGAACACAAATCTTCAATTTATGTCGATCGCATGGTTTGTCTTCATTCTCACATAAAGTTAAGGTCGTCGTGTTCAAATTGAAGTCTTTAGATTCTGTGTTCTCAATCAAGTTATACTTCAATTGAACCTATGAATATCAGTAGACGACAAATTAATTTTATTGAATCGCATTGTTTGGATAAGTTAGTTTTCTTTCTGATTATTGGTATATTCCCTCCTCATTAATGTATTGTATCTTGTGACATCTATCAATGTGAGGATCTGCTGTGTCCTTTATCAAACAATTCATCTATGATAGCCCTATGCCATTTATATAGGCTTATTGCAATTTATTTGTGATAGGTTCAATCACCATTTTTTTCGATAAATACTCAGTTCATGTAGAGCATACATTAATTATTCATGTACGGAGTACAGACTCTGATATTCCTGATGACAAAATATATTATTGTTCTTCATTTCTTTGGATTCTTTCAGTCATTGATGGAAATTATTTTAAGATAATAATGATTATATTCATTTGTTCATTACAACTTTCACTACTGCAACTGGAAGAATATAAAATCTTGTTCTTCATCTCAAATTTATCAAAATATTATCCGCCAATTACTAGCGAATGCTTCTTTGAAAATAACATGACATTACAATAAAATTAATAGATTCATGACATAAAAAATTATAACTTTCATACTTTCATACCTGAATCACAACAGAGCCTTGCCCAAGAAGACTCATGGTTATAGATGAAGGCACAGTTGTTATTCTAATCTGTTGACTAATCAATCTATTATTTGAATCAATTGATATTTTCCTGTTTATTTTTTCATCTGAGCTTTGGACTCTAACCATTGTCAAATCATCGTTTTGAGGAAATTTAATGGCATATTTTGTCAGTGTTTCCAGTCCAGTCATTGTATCCTGTAACCGAAAACATCCACAATGAATGATTCAATGTATTTTATTATTGATGAAAAAAAAATGATGAATTGAATTCTATGGGAAACCTATTACTTGCTAATTCAACTGCAGTGGAAGAATAATTTTCCATTAATTCTATATTTCGAATGCTTATAAAGAAGGTTTTGTGGTTGAATAAGGTTCTCGAATAGGGCTCGATACTGAAATCTTCACTACTAAAATTTCTATAATTTCATAAAACTAATTTATGTTGTAGAATCAATAACTTTCTGAAATTGATAATCGATAATAAAAAAATAAATACTAAAAAATGGGATGGGTCTTTTATATATTTAAATTAACAATATTGAAATGTTTTCTACTAAATTAACAATAAATATAATCAATTAGTCGATGTTGATAGTGGTATGAAATATCAATAATTTTAATACATCCATAAATTCAATTATTTATCAAATCAATTTGTAAAATTATGAGTATATTAACTTCCAAGATATTGGAACTTACTTGTGAAGTGTAAAATCCTCCAGCCATATTTCTATGAGTGGAAAGCCATCGAACTGCTGAGAACGCTTTCACATAGTTGTCTGCACCTCCAACTACGAGCAACGTGAGAATGGCGTAACTCGTAACTTCAACATTCGAAGCTTTTGTCAACTCTTAAACATAATTGAGATTGATCATTGAAAATAGCAAAAATATAAATGACTGATACGATCAAATGGCTGTATGCGAAATAATTCCTAGTCAAAACCAGATCCACCCGTTATGTATCTTGCCCGTTGTTGATTGTTGATAATGATTATCATTTATGCTTTGCTATAAATAAAATTCATATGAATCGAGTCATATTTTTATCGATTTTTCATATTTTTCTCACATTATATTTACAAAAATTCTTTATTCGATTTTAGTTCAACCTCATTCCACACTCTGTTTCTCCCATAAAATTTCGTATTCTGAAAGTCAAGCATTTTACCTGATGTCTCCCACCAAAGTAAACCATCCGCTGTTCTTGAAAGTTTGAGAAGCCTCTTCAAATGTTGA
This sequence comes from Nilaparvata lugens, assembly GCF_014356525.2. NCBI lineage: Eukaryota > Metazoa > Arthropoda > Insecta > Hemiptera > Delphacidae > Nilaparvata > Nilaparvata lugens. The sequence goes on from NC_052504.1 coordinate 32,697,403, forward strand.
TCAGTCCTCAATGTGTCATTCATCAAGGCAAATGAATAAGTGATCAGAGATAGCGTGTACGCATCTGTGTGCCTTTGTTCTGCCGCTAAACAAAACTTGGCGTTGTTTTTTATATGCTTTGGAAGTGTGAGACCCGATTCCAACAAAGCCGCAACAACAAACGCTGTCAACGTTATTGTGGGCTCTCCTTTCTCATCAACATATCCTCTCTGTGAAAATAAACTTTTTTGTAGCAGTTGAAAATAATTGGAATAAAATCATCACTATATCTTAAAATATATATATATATATATATATATATATATATATATATATTACTACAGCCAAATCAAGTAAATGATATGAAGGAGTGTGTATTCCCTCAATTAACTTTAATAAAATCATCACTATATCTTCAATAAAAAATAATAAATAATTGTATTACTACACAATTAACTTTAATTGTAGCCAGATTATTGTAAATTTTGGGTCGCGATTGTGCCAGGAAGCAAATATAGCACTATATGCTTGTTCCCATAGCTATCTATTCCTTGATTTAAGAATTGATAATTGAAAAGTAGGCCCATCAACTCAACTTCTCTATCGATTGATGTACTAAATATTTATTAACTTTGAGAATAAATGAATTCGATACAATGTATCAAATCGTAAATTCCACTTAGAACATGAAACCTACTAAATGGCAATTTCTATATTCTACTATTATTCATAGAACTATTAGGATTATGATGAGAGATAAGATGATTACTATAATTTACAATATTTCCCATTTATTCGCTCTACGTATAGTGTACTGTACTTCGCTGTGAATATAGTGAACTAATTAGCAATAATAAGCTAATCGTGGCCTAATTTAAAATAGATTCCTCGTAAAGACATGGACGTATTCGGGAATACAATATTACTGTAATAATTATATTTAATATTAAATATTCTTAAGACACAGAAATACATTAGAACTAATAAAAAATGCAAAATATTGGTTTTTGAGAATGATTATTAGACAATTTTAGATACTCTAAGACTAGAATCTATTTGAATCATTTGGATAATTGGAGCGTCCTTCAATGCATGATAAACAAATATGCTTATAGTCAATATCTGGTTATTGTACCATCAGGTCTTTGTTGAAAATGCGGCCCACTGCTGGAAAACAGCCGTTCTCCAGTTGTTTGGTGACCACCCAGTCAAGCGATTGTTGCAAGCTTGTCTCGTCTACTAATATCAGGTCTCTGGCCTGTCCGAGGTATTTCAGAACAAACGCTGTGAGCCAAATCGAGCCCTCTTCCAAATCGATATCCGGTCCAAAAGCTGAGTAAGAACCATCTTCGTGTCGATACAGTAACTGACGTTGATATCCTGTCAAACAATCATCTTAATTTGAAACTATAGTTCGCCTTAAATAAATTATGTGCAACTGACAACATTTATTGGACTACCAGCTTCCATACCTGGAAATTCTATTTTAATTTTTACTTGATTTAAATTATAGAAATCATATACTGTTAATATATATTAAATACTGTCACAATTCATTTGATAATGGTTCAATTTTCATTTAATTTATTGTATAAAACACTCTAATCGTAATATAATTATGACCACGAAGGAAAAACTAGGCTTAGCCTGTACCATTTATCTCTCAAATTTTGATAGAAAATTAATGCTGTCCAAAGTATTATTAGGCATATCGCTGCTCCGCCACTTAATTTTTGGTACAGGAATAATTATTTAAAAATTTTGAAAGTCGTCGTAGGAAATAAAATTAATAAATGAACTAAAGAAAATAACAAAATAAAAATAAAAATTGTTGTTTCTGTCCATTATTCAAACTGTTAAAATTGTCTGAGTATTTGTATGAGCAATGAGCTATCTAGATATTGGAATCATTCATTGATCTTTGATTCCCTTGTTATTGAGATTTATTGCTTAGTATAAGAATTACTCCAATATATTTTATATTCTAATAGTTCATTTTTATTGAATCCCAGCGCTAAGATCAAATTATGTTTACTCTCAAATTTCAAAAATTCAAACTGAATCTTTGCAGAAAAATTAATAAATATTTGAGATTAAATCATTTTAATAAAATCAACTGTGACTTTAATCAGATTGGCAAATCAGTCACCAATCAGTAGTATTTATGATTGGCAAACTCTTAAAAACTTGTAATCTGTAGAAATTACCTTTTTGAATATATTTTATAACTTTTCCTCTCAAGTGAGTTGCGCCTTGAGGTTTGACTGCATCCAAGTATTTGATGAATTGTATTGCTGGAGCGAGCCTTATCATATTCTGTTCTCCACATCCCACTGGCATTTCAATTAGATTTTCCAAATTCTATAAATTAGAAAAATATTACTCTATTGAGATCCACTAAATAATAAATTAACAAATGCACTTTTACTGTTCCTCAGCCGAGAAAGAACAAGACAATTTCTACATATTCGAAGTATAACTGAAACAATTCATCATGCAAAATGAAATATTATTTAAGAGACTTGAAATGCTGTCAAAAATCCACTTTATTTAAAAAAAATTATTATTTGACAGGAGCATGCTTCGTGTGTGCGTGCACACACAACATCAATCTTCACTCTACAAACTCAATAAAATATTATTCATTAACTTACTCAAGTGTTATAATTTGTGCTGTAACAGTTTAATTCATCAACTATTATATTACATTTTAATATCTCTATGTATTCGTCTATATTCCTCATTATGCTCCTACAAAAATACAATGAAATTTTGTCAATGGGAATCAATTACCTCAGAAATAGGTCCAAGAAGATTCCCTGTTATGGAAAGTAGGGCTTGCGCAGACCCATTTATGATGTTCTCAGGGATTGACAAGTTCCAATGTTGTGATTGATGATCTGGAATTATTAACAGAACTTGTGTTATTTGAAGTTTAACTTGTTGATATCCTAGATTACATATTTGAGAGAAGCTCAATTCATATGCTAATTCGAGAAATGTGTCTGTGTTTTAATGTATGATTTGAATGAAAAATCTTGATTATTCCTATAAACAATATTGTTGGACTTGACTTTTTTCTCCAAAACAATATTTTAAAATCGTTCTATATCTTCATGAACTATCATAACTCATAACCAATTGTAATATTCAGAGCATCTTCAAATTATTAGAACTGTTAATAAGATACTTACATACCTTTCCCGTAGAGCAAGGCTGAGAGTGTTTTAGTGATCTGAAACCCTTCCAGCTCAACTTTGATGCTCTTCTTGATACTGTCTATCCTGTTAGACAGAACAGTTCTTATTATACTCTGCTCGGTTGATAAAAGTAGGCTAATACATCAATTTCTGAAAAATAGGAAAAACTAAATTTGCTCCATTATAGGCTAATTTGAATGTTCTTCATTATAGTTTTAAGGTTTTTTTATTTTCATTTTTGTTCAGTCTTCTCATATTTTCTACAATATTACTCTGTTTATTTTCAAGGACTTTAGTATAATCTATCAGTTTTATTACTAACATTTTTTGAATTTTTTTTTTATTTTATTTTACGAATCTGATTTCAAAAGTTTGTTTCTATATTGTTCTATCATAGTGCACTTCTCATAAATACCTCATGTTTAGGGTGGAATAAGCTGACCAACAGCTCGAATCTGTAGTATCAACCAATGCGGAAACAGTGAGATTATGCTTTCCAATTTTTAATCCTTTAATAAACAGTCCAATGTGAGAGACTGAATATTCATCTATACACTTAATATCTGATCCAGATATTCTTACTTGGAGACCCGAAGATGTTGTAATAGAAATCTTCACCTGAGATGCAAATTATTTATAATGAATCGACATAAAGTTGTTACATTTTTATACTATCAATCAATGATAACACTTGAACGCAAATGTATATTCTGTGCTATAATATAATTATGTATATTGTAATTCTACAACTATATTTCATAATATCTTACTTGATGAAATAAAAACACTAAGTTGTCTATTCTACTAAAAATGTTTTACTTTCACTAAACTCAGTTTATTCTTACAAAGCTCAGCCTTCAACTGAAGATGATGCCTTGAGCATTGATACCCTGGGTTTTGCAAACAAATATTTACTAGAAACTATAAGTTATTGAAAGATTCTAAAACATTTCTGATTACGGTGGTCATCATCTTACTTGTCTTACCTCTATTTATGTATTTGATCAAGTAAAACTATTATTATACTTATATAAAAAGGCTCAAGCCCAAAACTTTCCTTTTTCAAATTCATATTACTTACTGCAGTCCAATTGGAAGAGTATTTTCTTTTAATTTTTTTGAAGCAAATTGATAGTTCCAGTTGAATATTACATAAATTGTAGTGTTCTTGAATATCATTGAAATAAATGTTCAATAGACGGTGTATTTTCGATAAAAATACATTAGAACAATACTCTAGACAATAATATGATGAGATATGATTAGTGAGAAAAATGACATTCCAAGATAGAAATCTCACACTGTATAATACACTAAGCAAAAATTTGAAAATTTAAAGATTCATAAGAGATTGGAATATACTAATAATATTGAATAATAAAGTAAGCAAAAGGCACAATTCTTTTAAACCCAGATCTTCACAGTCAACAAATATTTTCATTCGCCTATTTCTCTTGGTGAAACTTTTGATGTATAACTTGGTGAAACTCTTTCAATTTGGTGTTTGAAAGTTTTTTTAATAATTGTTTAAGCAATTCTTGTTTTTCTGAGATACTTACCGGTAGCCTGTGTATATGCCTATTATAAATTATTACTTTGACCTCTACTTCTTCCGATCGTTTTATCGTACGTGGCATATCCAAATCCAAATAAATTTGTTGATATGTATGCAAAACGTCAGTCATCTCATTCATTCCAAAGCCATATTCTTCATGTACACAAGCTACTGTAGTTCTCCATCCTGTTATACTATGAGGGGCTCTGGTCTGCAATGTCGTTTCCCCAGACTTGCTGTAAATAGACATTTGAATTGAATAGAATCTTCGTTTTACCCGAACTTTCCCCCTTTCCATGTCCATGATATAACATCTCATTAAACTATATCTACTGTAATATATTTTAATATATATTTTACAAGAATCTGCTACTGATCGCATACTTTCCTGATTGAAGACCTTCGCTGTTTTACAAGAATAAAATATATTATAATTGAACTTCTATTTTCAGTTTGTGTAGTTATTGTAAAAAAAAACAGAATGATATATTCTCAGAATTGGAATTTTAATAATATGATGGTTCCATGAATACTGTTGAAGTGTTTTATATTACTTGATGATGATGATATTCTACTTACTCTAGAGGTGTAATCTTCCACAGCCAACTCTCAGGGAAATACTCTCTCAAATGAAATGTGTCTCTTGATTTGAAATATGGCGAATCTACCATTATTGAACTCAATGAGTTCTCCATCTGCAGAGTTAATGGAACCCTTGAATCTTAAGAAAAACAAAAAATAAACTAGGAAAATATTATTATATATAATAATACCCTAGTACTAGTACCCTCTTTATTTTATTTGATGACACAAAAACAAAATGAGAAGGGTACCGATAATATTACATTAAATAAAACTATAAAAAAGATCTTAAAAAATAAATTACTAGTAGAGTACCCCACTTCATACTTTGCAATTCCACTCTGAAATAATTTTAAATTCCATGTGCATGCTCAATCAAGGTTCATGTTCTCTTTCCTTTATTAGCAATCGTTTCTGGAACGCGATCATTACTCAATTCATAATATTTTCGTATTATTAAATCCAAAATATAGATGATATCATGATTATAAATTTGAAGTTGAAGCTCCACATAATGGTATGGAAAAAGTTGTGTAAACAACTGATAGATGTCTGATCCAATATATAAATATTATAATACTACATTGTGAACCAGGATTACTATGAAAGAACAATGTTTGCTCTTCTATTAAACTTTTCCCATGTTTGTAAGCTAGGTCAGGGTGGTGAATTGTAATTTAATTTATCCCTCTCATCTTAAGTTTTCTTTCATTTGCAAGAAAATTAGAAAAGTTTTCTTTCATTCAGTTTGAAAAGTAGCTCTCTCCTCTTCTCAAGGTTCTTAGAAATTTCTTCAAACTGACTTCAAATTTTCAGAATAAACATTGAGCATGTGCTAATCACTTATATGATTTTCTGGAAGTAATAATTATTTTTGTCAACTGACTGATTATTAAAACAGAATTTATCTTTCCAAGTCATCAGTTTTGTAACTAAAACTAATATAGATACTTACATTCTGTATGAGCAAAATTCCTGCCAATTTGCTTTTCGGATGTCGAATTTAGAACTAAAAAAGAAAAATACAAAGCACAATCAACGTGAGTGGTTTGTCCAATTCCTCCAGTATAACAATATTCAGTAGGCTTTCAATTACACTAATAGAATATGCAGTATAGGTCTCTCAATAATATTATTATCATTCAACACTTTGTTTGGAAACTGAAAGTTAATTTACATATCAAATAAATATCATTATAATATTATTTCATATAGAAATCAATGTTTGGTTGAATGGAATTCAATTTAAATAAATATTTCGTATATAAAGCCTATAATTATATTTCAAAAATAATTTCAGTTCAAGTCTAATAAAAATTCAGGGTTCTAGTTTTTCATGGCGTTGTTGTAATGATGCTGTGAAAAATGAATTGGTTTTTAAACATAATATTGGCTTGATTACTCACCATTGTGACAAGGCCTGGTTTCCAGTTTTAAATCTGTAATGATGATCACACCTAAATCCTGAGGAAAACAACGTACAGTTTACTGACATGGAGAGCTTGCTGGCTCCTCGCAAAAATTATTATTTTTTTTAGTATTGATATTGTATGAAACGTTGCACGCATGCGATCCATTGACATTTGAAAGTTCAATTTCATAAGTCATTCCTTATCTAAATTAATTAATAAAAGATACTTGAGAAAATTATCAACATAGTATGAATGAGGAATTTTAGAAATAAACATAAAGTTAAAAGGACTTGAGAGTAAGGCGGGAAAACATGGAAACTTTCAACCATAGATAAAATATAATGTGAACCAGTTGATCTTATAGTGTGGTTGTATAATAGTGGTGGTTGACTGGTGAGCGTGTTATCTGAAACTAGTGTTCTCTCAACACAATAAAATTGCATTACAAATAATGTGAACTTTGGAACATGTATCATCAAATACCATTATTTACAGGAAACATTCTGATACTCACATCGAATGCAGTTTTAGCATCAACAATGGGAATCAATAAAGACCTTTTTCTTCTGCGTAGCTCCCAATCTGGCGGCAGATTTGCTGTGAGTCCAGTGCCTGTCGATGGAATAAAACAGTCAGTACGCGAAAATCAGTAAAATTTGAATGATCAAATTTCACAATTCGAGTTGAATAAGACTATTATTGTGATAGGCCCCTTTAAAACACAAAGGTAGACGAAGTTTTATTAAGTTTTGAAAAAAGGAAACTATGATGCCGCACTCTGTTTAATGAAACAACATTTTTTTAAGGAAATAATGAATAATGAAGCTTTATGAATGAAGCTAGGTAAGCTTCGTTAAGATTAGGTTTTCAACCCAAATATGGAAAGTATAATTTATTTATTTATTCACATTAGTTGAATAAACTTTAAACTAAATAATAGTTGAATTTGCCAATTGAACCAGTAAATATCATTTGGACATCAAAAACACCTCACAAACACACCCCCACACCGTACACAATATTCATAGATTGAAAATTTTACACTTTCTCAAGAACTATCAATATTTCAAGTAAGAAACATGAAAGGCATCCTGAAAAGAAACAAATCAGCACACCTTCACAAAACAATCGACTAAAAAACCAAATCAAGCCCTCTGTGGAAAAAAGCATCACTTTCGAAAATTACAGCCCTCCTGGTGTGGAAATTATCTGCCCCAAATCTGAGTGAAAAAATTGAGAAAAAAATCCTTCAAATAGTGGATAAAATGGTAGAGGAGATACTGACTGTCCCTGTGAGTCGGTTGAAATCTTTTCAAACTGTAGAAAGAGAGAAAAGTATTGAGCCAATTGAGAGGAGACATGTTAGACTGAGGAGGAATAATATTAGAAATTCTTCTACAGTAAATATCAATAAAGCCAAATATATTACACATATTGCTCACCATTCATGCAGTATTCAGACGTGTCTTGTAGAGGTTCTGTTATGAAATTTTTCAACGTCCTCCACAAATCTTGATCACCGTCATCATCGCCCACAAATCTCGAGTCTTTAATATTCGAAGCGCACAAAGAGTTTGGTGCAGCTCTAATTGATAGCGACACGTTACTTCCAGGCTCTATTCTGTATTGAGACCAACGTGTGCTCACCTACAAATCAGGTTCAACTTCGTTAGTAGAATATTCATTGTAAAATGTATGAATTCAGGGCTACTTATTTTATTTTATAAAATATAAATATTTGAAATTAATAAAATATAATTAATATATTAAAGATAACTAAGAATAGATTAATTATAACTTGTTATAATTTGAATTTTTAATCTATCATTCTATTAATTTCAAAAAAGGGTACTATAATTCTATTTTAAATATAATAATAGTCATTATTTTTGCTATAGCATTTGTAATATAGTAAGTAAATGAGTACTAACGTATGTATTTATATGGCGGTCAACATGCTATATATGAGGGGGTTTCAACAAACTTGATAAGTACCTAAGAACAGCATATTCTTAAAAAAACCAATATCCAAACCATAGATGTCTATTACTAAATGGTTTGATGGTGAGCACAAACTATATTTCATGCAGTTTTGCAGTTATAATAATTCTCCAAACTCTAAATTAACCATCGATTGATTCTCACTTCTCTCTCACTTTCCGTCAACCATAATTATGAATTCCTTTCTCATTTTATTAGGGCCATATGCACCATCTACGTTTAAAACTAAACCACGTTTACGTGAAGATATGGTAGCATTCATCATAATGCGTTTCATTCGGGGTTTAAACGAACAGTTGACATTCCTCCGTTTAAACCAAGTATCTGAATACGGGCCTTGAAATTAGAAACCTATCTAACATAACAAACTAGGTAGGCCTACCTTGTTGGGAAAACAATGATCCACCAGAACTACCATACTGTCAGCTACTATTTCACCATCTGGCCGAATATAGTAGACGACGAATTTACTTTCTGGAGACATGTTCGGCGTGATTTTCAATGGCAATTTAAATGATCTTGCTGGTGGAAAACCGACCGCCATTTTATGAAGGATATTTGATTCTTCTTTTGGTCTGTAGGATCCCATTTGTAGCATGTCACCTTTCGATTCAACCTAGAAAACAAAGAAGAATTGGATATTTTTAAATACATTGATTTTTAAAACTTCTCCAAACAATGATATGTTACGTTACGATATTTTCAATGTATTCATCAGTTAGGGTACGTTTATGTCGGAGTTGTGATAAACGATCCTAGCAACGATGAGAGAAGCGATGCTAGTAGGGAAGCGCTCAGCTTCTATCGACTGTTCATGCCGACAGTCGTGAATAAAGCTTGATTCGTGAGTTCATGTTTTGAAAAACCAATTTGTGTATCCTATAATGAGTGATTCTGATGAAGATTTTTTTTTTGCATCGAATACAGTAAAGCATTGCTTACTAGGTTGTAGAGAACGTGAATATAATGCACATCCTCTGCACATCCTATCAATGTGGAGAGGAATGTATTTGGGGAGTATCATCATTTGTATAAAGATTCAAGACAGCATCCAAAAATTTTTTTGATTATATGAGAATGTAAATAGAAACTTTCGACTACATTTTGACGAGAGTTTCCAATAATCTCCAAAAGGACTGGAATAATTATCACATGAGTCCTATCATGGCAGAGGAGCGATTAATGCTAACATTAAGATAAGTAGGTTTATACAAACAAGTTATATTCTTTGTTAAAATAGAAACAATTGAATTCATTCTTGAAATGCATACATCAAGGTCTATATTATGTTTCATTATTACCATTGACAATGAGATAGAATTTTGTAATTGAATAAGAAATAGTTCAATAAAGTAAAGAAAATGTCACTTGCTTACGAAACTCCACATATAAATCAACCTAAATCATGGAAAAATATTGGTCCATGTTTGTACTTTGTAGTCTACAACTCGATACTAGCCTCGATACTAGCTTCGAAAATGGACCGAGCCATTATCGATGCTCTTATCGATGGTCAGGACCCAAGATCGATTTTCATCGCAGCTCCGACATAAACAGGCCTATTAGAAAGCACGTTGGTATTATCTACGCGTTGCTAGAATGGCAGCTTTTATCACTAATCGCAGCTCCGACATAAACGTACCCTTAAACGATAATATGAACAAAATCAGTTCAAATAATAAGACTAGGTAACTCTTTGATCAGGTGTATACTAACCATGTAGGTGAAAGTTGGCGTAGGTTGTGAGAAGCTTTTGATTGTATATTGTACGTTGAAATTGTACTCTTTATTGCAAGCCAGTGGCATGACAGTTGAGACATCCAAGTAACTGTGACTTGACGAGAACCAAGCTTTGAGAGGCTGATGAGCTTTGGGTTGCACCATTCGCAAATTCCAGTGCTCTCCAGGGAAGAACTTATCTTTGTGTTGTAGACTCACTGCCTGTAACATTCACATTTTCAGCTATCAAGCTTTATCAAACTTTGTATAGAAACACTCATAGTTCCATTTCATCACTCATGCATAAATAATTGCTTATGTGGGTAATCATCCAGCAAAAAAAAAGATAAATAATGCACATTACTCTACTATGAGTAATCAGTAGTTTTGTCAGATTTTTAGAGCTTCAGTATTTTTCAAAAATCTGAGGAGTTAATAGAATTTTTTGAATAGTTTAGGACTGGAATTTGAGGTCTATCTTGATCATTTTTCAAACTCATCAACATCAATGTTTAATTTTTTTTAACATATAGGCAACTTACTCATACAATGTCTAATTCACTAGAAATCTGGATAATAATGCTTGCACATATCCATTTCTACCCAATTTTAAATATATAAATCAGAATTAAAATTATTTTAATGGATGATTGTGTTATTGAATCAATAAATGAATGAAACTATTCTGAGTGAAAAATCGTAATCCTTGTTAGGATTGTTTATGTCAAAAGCAGATAACATAAATCAACATATTGCAATTTTGCTGTAATAAGTTCGATCAACTTCTTCATTTGGCTTTTTTTTAAACCTACCTAATTCAACGTTTTGTTCACCAATTTTCAGGGGATTTGATCATAATCCTTTTTAAAATTAAATTAAAATTTTCATCTTACAACAATACTAACTCATCGAAGCTACTATGTTAATATACAAGGTGATTCATAATATTATGGTAAAATAATTTAATACGTGATAGTAGAGGTAAAAATAAGAAAAAAAGTACTTATAAATATATATCCATAAACGCTTCATTAGCGAGCTATACAGAATGAAAGATTTCGCCCGGATGCTGAATTGTTTGGGGACTAGTTTTTGAAAAACTTATGCTGGATCCATATGGAAAAATATCTGAAAAATTGAATAAAACTAGTCTGGAAGCTGTAGTGTGAGTAGTTTTGAGAATTAAAGTTGAAATATGCAAGAAATCTAAGTAGACAAACACAGACTTCTACGTTTGATGCCCAATAACTTTCTTTTATGACCAGTAAACAAATAATTTTTTGCAATAAAAATTGTAGAGAATTTAATTCTGAAAAGAATTATGTAAGCTGTGTAAACAAAATTTTAATAAAAGTTGAATAAAATGTATTCTTATGTAGTACATTACACCACAAAAATTTGATTTTTTATGAGGAGAGAACTAATAACTCATAGGTTGTAGCTGATTGCAAATAAAACATGGATTTTAATAACAGCTGTTCCAAAACATCTGATTTATTTTGTTTTAAATAAGAAAATATTTAAAAGAAATTATCAGCTGAAAATTATTTTCAGAAAGGTTTTAGCTCACTGTTGAACAAAAAAACAAACTGTAAGTTAGGCCTACTGTAACCGCGCTCTGTTTTTTGTTTAATGTATCAACCAGTTATTTGTAACCATTTCACTTTGCTTTTGTGTTAAGTGTTAACTTTTTAAAAAATGGCAGGTAATTTTAGACATTATTCATACTCCGAATTAGCTGAAATGCATTTAATGTATGGAATGGGACACTACTGTAATAGTACTGAAGCAAGACGTTTGTATCAAGAGAACTTTCCTAACCGAGTATGTCCAAGTTCAAGGTGTTTTGCCACTATTCATCAATGTCTGTCTGAAACAGATTCTTTGAAATCCAAAGAGCACATTTATGCAGGCAGACCCCGATCTACTATGACTGTTGAGTTAGAAGAACAAGTTCTTAATGAAATTTATGAACATCCAGAGAAGAGAACAATAGATTTAACAGTGCAGTTTAATGTCAATCAATCTATTATTTGGAGGATACTAAAAGAGCAACAATTACATCCATACCACCTTCAGAAAGTTCATACTCTATTGCCACGAGACTGTATTCCCCATGCTGGTATTTGCCGATGGTTTTTAGTAAAACTTGTTTACCCAAACTTTTTAACAACTGTTTTATTTACCGACGAGGCACACTTTACAAGAACAGCTATCGTTAACGTCCACAACCAACATATTTGGGCAGCTGAGAATCTTCATGCCATCAATCCTAATCTTCCACAACATCAGTTTTCAGTAAACATTTGGGCAGGAATCATAGGAATCTACTTCTGTTCGAGCTTCCTCTCAGGCTTAATGGCATAATCTACTAGTCTTTTGGTATAAGTTCAATGTCATTAAGATATGCTACTTTCATAAAAAAAACTTTTCATAAAAAACCGAATACCGTATCTAATTTGCAATCAGCTACAACTTATGAGTTATTAGTTCTCTCCTCATAAAAAATCAAATTTTTGTGGTGTAATGTACTACATAAGAATACATTTTATTCAACTTTTATTAAAATTTTGTTTACACAGCTTACATAATTCTTTTCAGAATTAAATTCTCTACAATTTTTATTGCAAAAAATTATTTGTTTACTGGTCATAAAAGAAAGTTATTGGGCATCAAACGTAGAAGTCTGTGTTTGTCTACTTAGATTTCTTGCATATTTCAACTTTAATTCTCAAAAACTACTCACACTACAACTTCCAGACTAGTTTTATTCAATTTTTCAGATATTTTTCCATATGGATCCAGCATAAGTTTTTCAAAAACTAGTCCCCAAACAATTCAGCATCCGGGCGAAATCTTTCATCCTGTATAGCTCCCTAATGAAGCGTTTATGGATATATATTTATAAGTACTTTTTTTCTTATTTTTACCTCTACTATCACGTATTAAATTATTTTACCATAATTATGAATCACTCTGTATAAGTGTTGAGATAATTATATCCATAATAAATCGACGTTGAGTTTAAAAACACTTTTGATGTGGAATAAGTACTTATTGCAGTAAAGATTATTTGGACCTATAGTGTGAGGTAACATCAGACTCAAGTGAAGATTAATTCATTAATTAGCATTTGAATGATAAATGCAATTTCTCATTAATTACCATCTGTAGACAGTCTGGCCGCTATGGCTTCGTATAAAATGAGCGCTGCTATCCAGAGATTGTCAGTTTGGTGTAAGGGTGAGCATACCTGACTGGCAATTAGGAAGTACCGGGTTCGATTCCCGGGTTGGCAAATAATTTTTGGATAGTAGCACCCATCGAATTTCCATCTAGCTGTCAACCCTGTTGTCAATATTTTCAGTAGCAGAAGTCTTCGTGGTAATTTACAGCATTTAATTCGAATTTTCGTTTAATAATAATTATTCAAGTGAAGAACTCAAGTGGTTTCTTCACTTTATTCTGATGATGCCCCCCCCTCCTAGGTCAAAACGATCGTCACTGCAATAAGTGAGTGTTTTAGAATCTTTGAAAACCCTTTCACAAATTATTGCATCTTACTGTGAGTGTAAGTGCTGATGAAGAGTTGAGTAATGGCGGTAGAGTGAACTGAATTTGGCCGTTGATGTCGGTTGAGTAGTTCCAGCAAGAGACGCGGTGAGGGGCGACTGTCACCGCCACCTTGTCACTCTCCTGCACCGCGCCTTCCCCTTCTTGTCTCAAGCAAATCTGTATCGGCAGGTTTTCTGCCCGAACTGCTGGGAAATCCGGTGGAACGGCAGCCAACTTAAAAATAGAAATTATTAATGGAACACTAGAATAATGTCCAGTAATATCACGAATTTATTGTAAAGTTACCTATATGTTTCAACACCTATCTTCAGTGTAAATCAGATAGAAATTCTTACAGGAAAACTAAAATACATCTATCAGTTTGCTAAATACACATATTCAATCATATAAAACGATTGGAATTATATAGATTAAGTAGGCTAGTTACTCAAGGAGAGTATTGTTTTCCAGTTTGTACAACAGTTTAAAGCATTTCGAAGAAACTGGGCTTTGTTGATGAATCAATAAAAATAATATATATTTAATCAATCTATGCTGAAGCCATCATACATTTTTGTTTCATCCTCATTTCATATCAAATTATTTACTATCCTCATCATTCAGTGAATGAAAAACTAGATGTAATCGCTTTGTGGATAAACTTTTCAAAACATACCGGTACCTACTTTCAGCTTTACATGTTTGTATATATTAGAACGCTGACATCTGTTTCGGTATAAACAGCAAATGATCGACCCAATATTACCAATTTGAAATGGATTTGGTATTTCTTTTGCGAAATCTGCATTCGTAATTTATATAATACGGCATGCAATGGTTATAATCCCTGGTTTCATCACTGGCTTTGGCAATTATCTTTCTACAGCCGAATGCATTGCCTCTGTTGCTAACCCTTATCATTTGTCTGGGCTTGTGACCGGTTGCCAGGTACCTTCTATGAGATGATACGTTTCTCAATAAGAATTGTAAGCTCCCAGGTATCTGATAGGAGTTGATTCAATTCTCAATAATATTGCTAATTAATATCTAAATTATATCAAGGCTAAATTCTGAAAATGTGAATGATTGAAACATGAAATCGCAAGATTTCAAAAATTCGTTTGAAGGCCTACCTTGCCCCTGTAAGGTAATCCAGGCTTGAAATATTGTGAACAATGGAATTGGAGTTGAACAGCGGTGTGATGAATTCTCCAAGATCTGGATGCTTTCTCAGTCAACTGTGATCCTCTCTCGACAACAGTGGCAGTCAGCTCAACTACATCCACTTGCAGCTGGCTGTCCGATAGATACAGATCACCACCTGATATGTTGAAAAATGTGCAGCCTGACCGTGAATCCAACTGCAAATAGAAATGTTCAATGTTATACATTGCAATCTTCATAGATATACTATATCAAAAGTGATCTTATAGTTTATTACAGTAATCTATAATTTTATTACATTACAGTATATAATAATATTCGTATGGCTTTTATTGGTGGGGAGTTCCTGACAGCAGAAGTTCCACCTCGCCTGAATATATAATTTAAACCGTCAATGGGTCTTATAACTGTCATACTTCAGCCGGGATCGACAATTTAATATGCCCATCTGATAACAAATATATTTTGTATATTTGTATGTGTGATAACAAAATTATAGTATACAGGGTCTGTATAATAAGTAACCGGACTGACCTCAGGAAATTTTTTATTGGTAAATATGTAAAATTTTCCTTTAGGAATCTTCAAAGTAGTCCCCATTGGAGTTGATAACACGCTGATACAGGATTTTCCAATCCCTGAACGCTCCCTGGAAGTCGGCAACCTCTATGCTGTCTAGAGCCCTCGTCATAGCTCGTTGAACGTTTTCCAGAGTCCCGAACCGTGTCCCCTTAAGTTGTCTCTTGATCTTGGGGAACAAAAAGAAGTCTGTTGGTGCCATATATAGGCTGTAAGGAGGATTTTGTGCCACCCGGCCAGTACTACAGAGAGGTGCACCGTCGACTAACCGCCCGGGTTCATCAAATCCGTCCGGGGATTGCCGATTCGTGGATCCTCCATCACGACAATGCTCCGTTGCACACCTGCCTGCTCGTCACCGAGCAGTTGGCTAAACATTCGAGGGTAACTTTGCCACATCCTCCTTACAGCCTGGATATGGCACCAACGGACTTCTTTTTGTTCCCCAAGATCAAGAGACAACTTAAGGAGACGCAGTTCGGGACTGGAAAACGTTCAACGTGCTACGACGACGGCTCTAGATAGCATAGAGGTTGCCGACTTCCAGGGAGCGTTCAGAGATTGGAAAATCCGGTATCAGCGTGTTATCGACTCAATGGGGACTACTTTGAAGATTCCTAAAGAAAAATTGTACATATTTTGCCAATAAAAAATTTCCGGGTGGCACAAAATCCTCCTTACAGCCTAGATATGGCATCAACAGACTTCTTTTTGTTCCCCAAGATCAAGAGACAACTTAAGGGGACACGTTTCGGTACTCTGGAAAACGTTCAACGTGCTATGACGAGGGCTCTAGATAGCATGGAGGTTGCCGACTTCCAGGGAGATTTTTGACATGACAACTTTAGAGCTGTTGTTGTGATTAGTCGCTCCGATCATTGAGAATTCAGCTCTCACTTCTCCTTGAACATTTGCTCCATAAATGTATCTGAAAATTATTATAAAAATTCTAAATCTTGTAACTCCATTTTATATTTTGTAGTAACTACGATAGATAGTTTATTCAAATTCTCCAACAAAAGGTCTTATATTTTTATCAACTTGTTGGTTTGAAACCCATTTGACAGCCATCATTTTCCAGCATGCTTTTAATATCATAGCCAGAACTTGAAGGTTCTCACTTACAGTATACTTGTGTACACATTCACACCTGAAGTAATATTGATTCAAGTAATAATATATCAACTGAACTTACTTGGCACAAACTTTGAAGACAATAAAATCAGCATCTGCAAGTATATTGTTTGGCTGAAGGATGTGAACTTCAAACTTTGGCAATTCATATTTCTTGACTGTTATTTTTCTTTCGTTTACTGGAAACTGGCTTCCATATTCAACTCTGATTCTCCATTCGCCCTGATCAAAATGAAAATGAATTGTGAAGAATCAACAGACAAATCTAATAAATATGAGAAAATGAAAATATCACTTCAAAAACCATCATGACCCATTCTATCGTTTTGTATTATTATTTATATATTTTGTATTATTATTAAACAATCAACATTGTTTAATAGAACAAATAAATATCGATTTAAAATAATAGCGAGTTGAAAAAATGAATGGGTCCAAATCTCCTAGGCTCAGGCTAAATAATTTAAAATTTTCAATGAAGAGTACATATTTAAAATTATTTTTTAGTACCGTAAGAAAAACTTGAGGTTGTAGACCTCTATTTTGAAATATGAGAAACATTTTCTATGGGGAAAATTCTAGAATTCAAATCTATTGACACCTTCAATGTTATAGAAACCATAAGTCATAACGCATAATCTGCACCAAAGCCAACTAACGATGATGATTATATGAAACCTAATGATAGTGTGACATATTTCAGTGAGCTTACTGTACCAGAAGAGATTCCTCAGATAGTGTGAAATCAATTTGAATTAAACCTTTCCTAGGTTCTAAACTATCTCCTTTCCATTGCTCCAGTACAATACCATTGGGGCTTTCAATCCAAACTCTTTCTACCTGAAATAATGTTTTAAAATAATTACAGCATAAATATTTTCAACTTACAAAATTAGTATTTCAGTACTTGATATTTTAATTATCATCACATGAAATATTATTCACTTGATATATATTTACTTGACTCTGGATAGGAATTTTGCTATCTATCTAATATACCTACATTAAAAAATACTCACTTCTACAGTATAGTAGTGAGTATATTACTCAACAGTAGAATAGTATTAGTTTATTACACAGCAGTATTACAGTTGTGTGTAGTAGTGTAATTAAATACACTACTACAGTAGTGTTGTAGCAATGTTACTGTTTATAATCGGATGAGAATATTATAGAAGTAGGCAATGAAGCAAGAGAGCAAGCAATATTAAAGATTAGAGAATAATATAGGCATTTTGTATTTTTCCATAATTTACAGAATCTTGAATAACTGTCAAATATTATTGCTTTGATATTCGTGCTCCAAGTTTATAGAACTGATTGAATTTAATTTTCATGTATAGCCTATATTGAATTTTATCAATTACCTGTATTTTAGATATTTTCAAATGGTGTGTCAAAGTGAGTATACGAAATCTAACTGTATCTCCAGGCCGGTAAACTGGCTTGTCTGGTGATATTATTGTGACCAATGGTTGATGACTGAAAGTAATTCTTTTTTCACTGGTCACAACCAGATTGCTCTCACCACTCTCTGCAATTTGTATCCTCAGTCTCCCTTCAACTTCACTTGTCCATGGAATAGTAATGGCAACACATGATGTCGAATCTGTACAACACAAATGCGGCTGAATTAAATATACACTACAAAATTTTATAAGAGTTTTCAATTTTCTAAAATGAGACCAACTTTATTCTATCCAACTATCCAAGTACTTTTTCGTTTTTCTCCAGGCTGTTACTAACAGATTAGGTACTCCTTAAATTCTATTTCTATCAATTCAAACTTTTTTCTCCAATAATCGTTGTTTCATCAAGGTAATATTATATGGAATAGAATAAATAATTTATTAAGATAATATTATTGAAACTAACCCGGAATTTACTATTTACAGCCATGTAATGTTTATTTTATTGAATTTGTTGCTAAGAATCTTCAACAAACACAACAAACAACAATATGAAATGAATTATCATACAAGCAGTCTAAAAAAAATATCAACTTATATTCAAGTTGATGAATACAATATGCGAAAATAAAAGTATTTTTATTGTGAGATCTTGGCACTATATTTTAATTATTCATCACTTAAATTTATGAAAGAATTGTTTCTAGTAGCAGTAAATTATCTGCAGAATGTCACTCATATTGAACTTATAAGCCTATTCAGACAAAACATTATAATAGTGATTAATTATAGAATTGACAGTAGGCCTACACGATGATATTGATTATGCTCCTCTGAAATATTTTTGTTATACAGTATTACGCTCGGCCAATCATGATCAGAAATCAATATCAGTGCAATCTTTGACTTGAGTTGCTGAGCTACGAATAACTAACCAATCAATCAATCAATTATAGAAATCTCAGTCTGTGATTGGACATAATACAATTGACAAATTAAAAAAAAAAATTAAGCTGTTCAGATAAGCCCTCCAGTTTGGAATCATCAACCTCGATCCAGTCAGTTTTGATTTTGACTGAATTGAAAATCGAGTCCTCCTATACTCACTCTCCACAATACTTTGAACTCGTGTTATGACGTCCTCTGTGGCCGGATGAAATAGTGAGATCGAGATGGGCGATCCAGTTGTACGGTTGTGTAGACTGATGCACACATTTTCAATTGATCCAACAAGGAAGACCTTCGGTGCTATAATAACAAAGCCGCTGAAAAAATAAATGTCAAGGTTTTCCCAATATATAATTAAAATTGATATTTCTAACTCATCCATACAATAATCTGGAACCAAGAACCAGAAAAAAGCCATTGTCGATATGATGTAACATACAATACAGTAATTGATGTGTATTTATTCTATTGAACTCTGTCATTAATTTATCCATTTGATCATTTTTGGAAGCAATAGGCTTATTTTTGACTCCTACAAAAATACATCAAACAATTAATTTTACAGTTCTTATGAAGTGATAATAAAAATATTAAAAAATTAATTTGAATTTGAAAAAGTACGGTATCATAATTGGAAGTGAAAATAATCAATTTCAATAAATATTGTGAAAAGAAAAGTAATTCAATATTGTATAGAGTGATAATGAACCAATTAAAATCACTGTCCACATTTTTTTTGTCTACGGTATCGTATTTTAAAATGAATAATTTTCGCTAAAAATCCAAATAAAATCTGTCCATTCAAACGTTATGGCAAACAAAAACTCAATATGAGAACAATAAAGCCTTATGTCCAACTTCAAAAAAATAAAATAAGAAATTAATTAATAAAAATAATAAGGAATTGTTGTTGTTAGGCCTAAAGTTGGTATATTTATATTCTGCAAAGGTTATAACAATAAGTATGTTTATTCCATTCGCTTTTAATATTTGTGTTTTCATAAATATATTTCACCATCATCATATGAAGCCAAATTTTAGATCTCCTGCAGACATTAAAATTCACAGCGATATTTTGTCCCAATTATTTGACATGATAGATGATGTTCCACAATTCACGCTTGTAAACTTTCTATGTAATTGCTGTCTTGGATGAATGATGTAGGTAGGTATGAACTGACTTGAGGTACGATATCGGCTTGTTCAAGGCCATTCTTGTGACACTGCTTACATTATTAAACACGTCTATGATGAATTGTTGCTGTTGCTGCTTCAGCATCTGGTAAATATTATCGAGTCATGATTTTAACTAAGATAAGGTAGCACTGCTCTTAAATAGTAAGGCTCTTGAATAATTCAAAATAAATCTTAAATTAATGTGATAAAAGTAATCAATATTGTAGCCTACTCTTTGGCAATTTCAAATTAATAATAAACGGGAGAATTGTCTTCTATTTTTCAGTCTGCTTTTAAAAAAATAATAAATTGAGCGCTTTGTTGAAACTATATTAAATAAATTTGAATTGGGAACGGGATTGAATCTCTGGCTTATTCCATTACTTTCCTCAACTGCTATCTTATGCTTCAGTTTTCTATGAAAAACTGTTCTGAAATAAATTATTTGTAAAAATAAATGACTTGTAGAAATAGATGAGCTTACCTGGCTTTAGATGTTTCAACTTGCAAGGAGAGGACGATTATTGTTTGAAATAGTAATAGTTTCATGTTCCAGATTGAGACTTGATTTACAAAAATTCAAATGAAATCAGTGTATAATGAAATGTGTTGAAAAGAGTAGCATTCAATGTTATGAATGATTCAACCTTTGAACTGCAGATTACAATTTATTTCACTTTTTCTCTCTGTGAATGAGTTAGAATACAAGCTAATTGCCACAGAGCACTACTATATAGCTTGAGCAAATTAAATGTCTATAGTGTTTTCTGGACGACGATTTTTCTCTACGATTTTAATTCGATAACTATGTGAAAATCTTTCTGAATTTAATTAATCTAATCTCAGTTGGCTATAATACTTGTTGGTTTTACAATGTATATGGACTGGTTGAGCAGCCTATACAATAAGTTAATAAATATGGTTATTAATTTTATTTTCTCCATTTTTTTCAATCTCCTTTAGGATTACAATAAGAGTGTTGGTGAAGAAATCAGGAGTGTTTTAGTATATGTTTTAAGCGTGGGTTGAAAGTTTGGCTCACGAAACGAAGTAGGGGTTATTTTTGTAATGTTGATAAAATGCTCGAGATCCATTACCGTACTTCAATAAAACACCAAATATAATAATTAATTGAAAAGTATTGACTGACAGTTGGTTTTTGATCGTTACACCAATACACCTATTCATCATCACATTAATTACAAAGTAGCCGTAATTATCTCAATAATGTTTTGCCCACTATAGACTATAATTCCCAATTACAATAATAATTATGGAATATTGTTCAATTTTATTTATCGATTTCTTAACATGTATTATATTTTATAGTGAAACATGAAGTTTCATTTTTAGTGATGATTAACTGTAGAATTATCTTTCCCTAATTGTGCAACATTTCAATATCAGTGTAACGTATAGGAGTACTTTTATTTGCAATCAAGTAGCAGATCATCATGTTTGATCGTTTGATGTATTAAAAATACTCTTGTATAAGTAACTGTTAATCTTAATAAGTAAATCTTATAATGTATATAAGTAAACAAGCATCTTTTCAGTTACTTCATATAATATTCTCCAACATTATATTGAGAATACTCGAAAAAACATAGTCTTATAAAGAAATAACTACAGCAGCATTCCATAAGAGATTTTTTGCAAGAGTTTACTATCCTGTTTTTGGTTTCAAAAAGCCATCAGGTTAATTCTCAGCAACTTAAATTCTGTGTGATAGTCAGATTAGTTCACAAAGCTCAAATCAAGTCATAAGAACCGGTTATGTCTGGATTTTGGGGCTCCAATCGTCACTCATGCCGTTAGTTTGTTGATTGATTTTCAAAGGTCGATTTAATATTCAAATCATTTGGTTATCCAGTTAGATTAGCCAAGAATGAGAGAGTCCCAAGATTATAACTCAGAGTCCTGCAGTATGATAAATTTCTCGCCAAACTTGAAAAACTAAAATGCAAAAAATATTCTTCTACAACAGCTCATGATATTATTTTAAATGCCAAACTACTTCAATACTTTGGTGGTTTTACTGCCCAATATTCCAATACTATAGTAATATTTATCCATAACTAGATACATATTTCTTTAGAATACTAATGTAAAAATACTGTAAAAAATACTAATGTAAAATGTGTGATAACATTTATTTATAGTAGCTTCATATGGCTTCTCTTGTATATCAGGCATACGTTACCTCGGTGCTCAGTTCATAATGTCATATTTCTTTTATAATTTCATGGACTGTAATGGTTGATGATGGCAAAAGACCATCATTGTTTTGATGGATCACTTCCTCTATTGCGAAAACTTCATCCTTACTTGATGTATCCTCCTATAAATCTACTCTTTATTTCAATGTATGATGTGTTCTCAAATAGTAATAACAATTTATCAGTTAGACTAATTATAAAGTCATACTCCAATAATACCGTCACAGAGCCAGACCGTCACAGACTATAATGTGATCTCGGATAGGGATCTCAGTAATTTTCATTTACTTATTATGTATTTATTATGCTATTTATTAAGCATTTACTTATAAGCATTTATTTTACAGCTTGCTATTAAATGCCTACGGACGTGGGATCACACTCTGTTGGAGAATTTTCACTCTCTGGTTGCTTCTTTTTAATCAATTCTCATCTTTCTACTTCAGTTCAAACGTATACAGTAATGCTGGTTGAACCAACCGGGATAAATTTCCTCAAATCAACTATCAAATGATACTGATCATAGCAATTCTTTATCCTTCAAATTCTTTTAAGTAAGCTATCATTGCACTCTTCAATGTTCAATTCTGATGCCATCCAGGATTTATTCTCATTATCCCTCCTCACATTATATACTCAAGCCACAGACTTATATAATTAGCTGTGACATCATCAGTGCTGATCTCCGTTTGATCTCATAGTGCATTCAACATTTTAGTATAAACTATAATTTTAACTGAAAGTATCGTAGACCTATATAAGCTATCATCATTCTACGTCCATAAATAGATATTGGCAATAAATATGAATTATATGGAAGAAACGCCTAAGCATATAATGTCTACCATAATCTATCACTCCACATGTGACTCCATAAAAAATGTGAGTAGTGAGTTTGAGCTTATAAATGTAGGTCAGTCGTGGCAATTTTATGTGCACGCAGGAGGCAGGAGTAGAGTACAGATTATTTTATGGGAGGGGGGGGGGCTTGACCGTGGTGGTTGAAAGGAAACGATGTTGGTTGACAGGGGAACAGCTGATAACGGGAGAGAAGCAAATCTAGAAGAAGAAGAAGAGGAGGAAAACACAACAAGAGGTTGGTCAATGAGAAGACAGAGCAGCTGAGAGAGAATAACAACAACCGATAGCGTTCGCGGGACGAGATCGATTGTAGAAGTGGGTCAATGACAGGCAGAGCTCTCTAGCGGCCAAGTGCGACATTCGCAGCAGCTCGCTTGGACCGCATCGCATCGCGATCGCGCAGTCTGTGTAGCTGCTCGCTGCTGAGAGCCGACAGCTTCAATCAGCAGTCAATGCTTTTGCACCGTCGCCGCTAGTTCTCAGGCTTGTATTCCTCACCCCGGATTCTCATCCGAGGCTTTTCACCTCACATTCGCTTCGCTTCATTGCCTCAGCGACCATCGCTGATACACCAGGTGAGGCATTTTTCACTCAACTGCTCCTAGTGTTCAAATTTTCTTCATTTCAAAGATTCAACGACCCATTGTTATTGAAGTTACATACCCCCCTCAGTTTTCTTCCTTTCACCTGTCTATTATTGACAAACATTTCTCTATTGATACTGATGTATACTAATATAAGCCTACTATTGAGCGAATATCATTGACGAACTCTCTAAAGTTCTATTTGAAAAAAGTCACATTCTGTCTTCAAGTCACATTCATTTAATATTTTGCTATTAATTATTAACCCTTCGAATAACTATTTTCCATTCGAAGGGATTTATGTCTTCTCTGAAGTAGTCCTAAGAGTTTCCAAATTTCATTTTTCTATAAAAATCAGTTTTTCCATTCAAAATTAATGCATTTATGATAACTAAATTATGTACCAGAAATATCTTCAACCGTTTCCTAATTGGAGCAATATGAAAAAAAAATTATTTTGGCCGTCCTTCCATGATTTTGTGTCTTGTATTATGAAGAACCGTAATATGAAGCTTGTTCCGTTGATATTATATTATTATGATAGTTCGATTGAACTATTGAATTCCCATAATTACACTAAATAGAATTGATAGGATTCTAAAAGAATCAATATATATTGGTGTTAATATTTCCTCTTCTTCTATTTTCCAAAATTATTCCAATCTCTAATCCTCAATTTATCTAGATTTCCTCTATTATGCTAAAAGGTATAGATAACGGAAGAACTCAACTGAAATCAGTATCTCTTATTTGTCACTTGAAATGTGATTCCATATCTATTTTTTAAATATAAAATTCGACTATTCACTAAATAGAGGTATTTCCTGAAAACAACTTGAGCTGATTACGTCTTATCATTCCAGTCAATTTTCGAGAAAAAGCTAAACTCTTGGTGGAAATTCACTGTGAAATGTCCAAGGGTGTGAAATTGGATTGTCTGAAAAGACCAGGAACCGAGACAATTCGGCTTTGATCTTGACCCAGTGTCGGACTGTGAAATGCTGTGTCCGTTATAGTTGACAGAACTATTCTCAGTTCACAGTTTCAATTGACAGTCGATTTCGAATCTATCAAAGAATGAGAGGAGGGACATCAAACTCATTCATTGATTTGTCCAACCACATTAGGGCTACATTTGAATAATGGAGTTGGTGGATCTCATCGAACTTTAAACATTACTATCAACAGTGTTCATCTATCTCCAGTACAATTTTCCTTTTTTTATTTACACTACTATTTTTATTCTATTAATAACTTAGAGATTCGTAAATAACTATATTCCTCTAAATTACAAAAGCCGTTTCCTCAACTGAATTGGACTTGCTCAACTCTAATTAGTTTTGAAACAAGTAATTCATATACCATTCAGAGATTTAAAAAGTATAGGCTTCTGTAATCATTTATACACAGTAAAATCGAATACGTTGAGGAATTTCATGATTGATTTTAAAATGTATTTGTACAATGCATCAATTGGAGAAACTATACATATAATATATCATCCTCGACCATTCTTTCCATAATATGCTGTGGAAAAACGCTTTAAAAAACGTCTTAAATTGAGTATCATTAGTAGTCTAAGGATCTAGGCTCTTATTTCAATATATTTAGATACATAAAAATAATTTGGAATATGATTATATAGTTCTGTAAAATGTAACTTTAGCAGATATTATTGTTTATATGAAAATCCCGAGAATTTTCCACGATGAGGTTATTTGCTCGATAACTCTATTGAACGACCCTATTACTACATCTAAATACACAATAAAATACAAAAAAATCATCATTGAACATAATAATAATATAGAAATATAAAATAAAATTTCATTCAAGTAGCTGTTGGCTGAAGTAGGCTATGCGGGGGTTGCGCGTAGAAGAGCATTATTTCG
Source organism: Nilaparvata lugens (assembly GCF_014356525.2). NCBI lineage: Eukaryota > Metazoa > Arthropoda > Insecta > Hemiptera > Delphacidae > Nilaparvata > Nilaparvata lugens. Next base: position 32,723,372 of record NC_052504.1, read on the forward strand.
AATAATTTGGAGCTTTGTCCCGTTCACAATAGTTTGTTGCAACCTTCCGAAAGTGCAAACCGTTAGAACTGTTGTATTTCCGGCAAAGTTTCATTTTTAGTACTTGGCAAGTTCAGAGACAATCTATTCGGTGTTGACTCTGCGTGAACTCGACTCAACGTAAATAAACGATTGCAAGTCGTCGCAAACGACAGTGACTCGGCGGTAGCAGTAACTGGAATAAACCGGCCTGTCTAACTGCGGTTATGCAACAAGCTCAACAGCACATGACCGGCTTGCCTTATGCCATTTTCCATAGTAAGAGGTGGACCAGAGCCGGAGGTGGCTCTTTACCATTATAATGCGCTTGATGACATTTTCACTTAGCTTCACTTACAAGGACGTATTCATATGAAATTGGCACTTCAGTTCATGTTCTCAATCAGTTTTTAAAATATTATTATGAGAAAAGACTGTTCTATTATTAATAATAGAAAATGAATAATTAATTATTATTGATCCCCAATCATTTCTGCTTTCAGGGGCTAGTTACAGTTATTGTATAAAGATTGTAGGCCTATACATTAAATTTTTTGTTAGGGCTACTCTTATAATTATCAAGGAATGAAAATTCCAAGTACCCTGAAAGAAATGAAAATTTATAAATTTAAAAAAGGGTACTTGGATTTTTTATTTTCATTTCTTAAAAGATACCTAGTATACAGTATATAGTATCTTTATATAGTAACTGTAAGACTAGATAATCACGGAACTCCAATCATAGTTGATTGGCTACATATTCAATACTTTCGGTTCTTATTAATAATTTGGGATTATTTTTATTTTTGATGAATTAACCTTGGTTGATGATAAGTGGTTTATAAACATAAAATACAAACCTTAATCATTTTTGTATAATATAATCTAGGAGAACATACTGTATAAACAAGCATAAATATAATGATTCATAATTTGTGTTTTGTAGAAGATGTATGTGTATACCATATTGCTGTATTGATTTAGCAACATTAATATTATTCAAGCCTGCAATAATATTTGTAAGCCTAATAGCACAAAAAACTCTATCAAAAGCAATTTGAATGAATGTAGATCGATATAAGAAGCGCCAGACATATATCTATTCAAACTGCAGAACTATATTTAAATCGTTGTGGAAACTATTCCAGCATTCAATAAAAAATGTTTTTGATAACGTACAACAATCCAGCCACTTAGCAGAACAGCTTTCAAAACAAATTGCGGTTGAAGCGAGCTTAGATAACACTATCTCTAACACCACATTAGACTGATTATGAATAGCAGCTCGCTCGTTTTTATCGCTTTTCAAACAGCTGCAACGTACTCAGGAACGACGATATGCAGCAACACGAGGAATGAAAGGAGTTTTCAACACTGCCGTCAATGCGGAGATTCACAGAGCAATTCTGTTATGAAAAAACTTTCACGCATAATAACGATTGGGTATTGTCTTTTGGCGGTTTTGAGCTCCAGTAATGAAACTAGATTATCTCGACTGTACTCGGAACAAAAATGGGTGCAACCCAATGTTGGCTTGGAAAAGGTTTTCGAAAACAATGGCCTTTATTAGCGAGAATGCACTCACGGAGAAGTGCTTTTACTCTGTGAACTAAATCATAAAAATGTGAAACACTGTTAAAGTACCTACCTAAAACTTTCTGGTGAATGTCCAAGCTCTAGGTTACTGTTTTGAGGCTTTTACTACCCAACTTTCTTCTATTTTGGATAGTTGAGAGATTATTTGAAAATTTATCGTTTTTGAACTTCTGAATGAAGCATAATACCAGTTCATTCTTATATTTGAATACTAATCCACGATACTAATCATGAGAAACGTGATGCCTCCAATACGAACCTCCCCATGTTGAGGAGTTTTAAATTAATTCCAATAAGTGTAACTTGTGTGCAATCAAATTGAAATTGCAATCAGAATATGTGACGCAATAGGTTGAACTGGAAGGAAGAACGTGCGAAGATAAATTGTATGCGTATAAAGTATCGTAGCTTGTTTCTTAATGAAGGGAAACACTGTATATTTAATCTCATTAACATTCTTAATTATTCTAAGTTTGAATCCCAATTGAATTGTGATGTGACATGTGAGTAATCAAAGTGAACGAACTTTTGTTAGGTTTGGATATTAATTTGAGTAATTAGTTCTGTATTTACTAACATGAGCTAGTATAGATGTCTAATTCTTAGCTTTTAACTTCATGAATGAATCAATCAGTTTTGTGGAAATGTCGAAGTATCTCACTATTCAATTCCCAAGCTTCAATGAACTAATCAATTTTGAACTTCAAAACGATTTTGTGCTTGTGGGATCCTATTTATTTTACAGGAATCAACAGATCGCTTCAAACCAAGTCTGGCTGAGAACAAGAGCAAAACATCTCCAGTTTACAATCTTCTTAATGGTGTCTCGTGGCTTAGATCTTCGCGTAATTAATTTGAATTAACGTCGGATGAGTACGGTCAAGTTCTTTTATGGGCCTATAAATTCATGCTCGAGTTGGAGAAGTGCACATTGAATGGCACTTGAACGGCTGGAACTGGAGAGCTTTGCTGGAAATAGATTGTCTGTACGACTGTCTTGTCTGTGATTCGGTGCAATGGACAAAATTAAATTGTGGATTCAGTACTAATTTTTACTATTCATCTTAACCTAAGGTGATAGGCCTACTCTGAAATGCTTTTACTACTGAAATCTAGTAATTTGTTTTAGCGTTACTAAATTCGTTTCATCTCGTATACTCGTTAGGTAAAAGTACATACCAAGTGCGTAAACTGTTTGGTGTGTGACTTCGTCTCTATCATCTAGATCTAGATGAATATCATCTCATCATAGAGACTTCGTATCTATTTTCTTGATTGGTGTAGGATTCGCGTTCTGCTCATCTATCGTATACAATGATTAGGTACAAATAAATATCAAATAGTTCAATATTGTACAATACTCCATTGATACTTTCAAATGGCATGTTCTAGAGTATGAGCATTATTAAGTTTTCCTGAATCACATGCATAGCTCACCTGTAGGCTGTAGCAAGGTTGATCACAGAATCACATCAGTCCTCGTGTCCTTGTGAGCTTGTGTATTGGTTGAATCAATGCAATGAAGAATTTTAATTTTAAATATCCTAAAAGACTTAATATTATTACTTGATCTAGCCTAAATCCCTTGAAATTATCGGTGAACTTTGATGCGAGGAACCAATCATCATAGTATCAATTAAACTCAGAATCTACAGTCATAAATTCAATTCTTCAATATCATTCCTGGAGGTTTGTATTCACGTTCATAAAATTCTATCAGTTATATGGCTGTACTTCAAACCATAATAGGAAATTCAAGTGCGCATCTCGCTGGAATTGATATTGAAATGTGGTTTTGATAGGGGCTTCACATGATCTTTTGACATGAACAATGAATTTATGCTTGTCTTGATGAGAATGTAATGAATTTTGAAATCAAGCGGGACTTTTGTTTTTAAGAAGGTTTTTTGCGATGGATGGTTGGTTGCAGTACAGTTGGGACTTTGGAGTTATTGTAATTTGTAATTCGGAAAAGTGATTAGTCACGCAATTCGTGATCCTGCTTCAACGTTGATTGGACCCGGTCCGCATGTTTTATGGTCTCATTCCAAGCGATTTGATCTGATGGCTATCGATTGGCCGTATAATGGATAACAGATTACCTTTTCGGATGTATTAGTAGGTCATCACACCAGAGTCCACTTTTTCAGCGATAGTAACTGAAAGGTTTATCGTTCACAGCGTCTTTTTTGCCAATGCCGTACATTTGAAATAATAACAGAAAAACGTTTTTCAAACGCAGAGTGTGAAGTTCAAGGGTACAATGTCGTAGAGTTAGCAGTACGGTTATAAATTATGCATTTCTATCAAATCATATCAGTTTCTACTGTTTTGAACTGTCAGTATGAGGATGAAATATTCGCATGTGGCTGCCGATGTCAGGAAAATGGGTTTACAGTATTCACCCACGAACTCGTTTACTTTCTAATTTTGATAACGTTTATATTGTAATACTCTATCGAACGTCGTAATACCGAGCAAATCAATGCTGTTGAATTCGAGGATTTAGCATTATAGTTTCAAAAATTCAAGGTATAAACAAAAATCAAAATTTGGAACCTTTGCAACAATTTCTTGAAAATTGGCAAAAATGTATCATACAGGTTAGAAGCTGGGATTATCTATTTCACGGTGAGGGGGTCATATGGAAGGCTATTGCTATAACATAAATTAATCCCTTTATGAGTGGGCGTAGCCTACAAAAAATCTTTGAATCGCAACCATGAAGTGATAAATATAACCTATTTTTGACCTTTTTTATCAAAATTTGGGAAAGTAATAGTTTTGGGCTTTAAGCCTGTTGTTCCTTTCCCAATAATTGAGTTATTAATAATAATTCCCAATATTGAGTTAAAAATAATATTGTATCGCTGTGAATGTATAAATAAATATTGTAATGCCTTGTTCTTGCTCAGAGAAACATGACTAGTAGCGTGTTACACAATCATAACTCTTCATAATTTAGAAGCTAGGTTGAAATTTCGTTACTCTAATAACATAACAATTTGACCGAACAATCAAGTATGCTCTATTGTATTGAATATTAGCCAACTTCAGTTCACATTGGGAATTTTTCTGTTGAATGACAACTAAAAGAAAGAGAAGCCATTCAGTCTACCTAACCAAAATAAATCTTCTTGTCAGCTACTGGGTTAGTGTGCGTAAACAATTGAAGCCTATTATGAATTGAGGTCAGGATGGATGTGATGGCGGGTTTTTATCACGCGTGTATGTGACTGCGGTACAAAAATATTTCAGAATCTATTTATTCGGATTATCTTCCATGATTGGACCCCCCTCAAAATTTTAAGATATTTGAAAAATATGAGATTCTGAAAAATCATTTGAGATTCTCCTTAAAATTTAATGTATTATTATTATAAAAGAACTGATTTTTGATGCATTCATTATTTCAAATTTCAACAATGACTAATACATTTGAACAATGGAATAGATTTCATCTTACTTTTTACATATACAAGTTTTATTGAATCTATTTCTACCATGTTGAAGTTATGATGCTGAAGCTGAAGGCCCAAGTAGGTTTGTTGAGTTAACGATAAATCCATTAAAAATTAACCACATTATCAAGAGTCCTTTAAGCTCTACTCATTCTCCATTAGCACCTATTTCCTTCTCACTTTCTACTCTTAGTAAGAATCAAATTCATTCACTAGACAAGAGAGAGGAAGATAATTATGTGGTTTTATCACTGAATCATGCTGAAAATTTATAGATCCATTCTATTGTAACTGAGTATCCTCTTAGTATGATGAAATTTATTCTAATTGGTAAATACTACCTTATCACACTTTACCTAATTGAAAATCAATTAGTTGAATGGAAAATGATAAGATTATTAAATCTGAAATGGTTTATTGGAAATATTGTACCGTGTGACACTTATGAGAAGTAGATAAAGAAATAATGATGATAATTTTTATTTTATAATGCTGTAAAGACTACTCACTATTTGTTAGTTTCCCTTCCATCAATAGTGTGGGAAAAACCTCGCATTTGATTGTACCAATCAGAAAGTAATGCTCGTGTTGAACACTTTTGAATACTACTCGACTACTCGTGCATTGATTCCGTCAGCTGGAGGCCTGAATATATAGTATTATTTTTGTGCTCGTGCATACATCAATATTCATCAACTTAATATTCAATTCTCGATACTCATAGCTTCTATCCCAGGCGGGGTAATATTCGACCATATACTAATTGAATATTAATATGGCTCAACTTCAGTATTTGTGTTTGAGGAAACCCACGGTATGACTTATTGAAGAAGATACATCTTCTTCTAACTACCGTGGAGGAAACCAATAAAAAATCTCAATAATTATTAATTTCAACTACTTACCCAGTATTCAGTTTTCATCCAATTCAATTTTTATTCAATTCAATTCGTTTATTTCCACTTGGCATAACAATAATACATGTACTGTACAACTATACATTTGATATCAACTATCGAGGAAGAATGTTCTGACTGTCCTCATACATTATCTCATGTAATGGAATACGATAGTGTGATAAAACCCACATTCTGCGTTTAACTTGTTGTTTGAACTAAAACTTATTTCATTAATTCATAGAATTCCAGATACATATTATAAACTCATATCCTCTGGAGCTGCTTCTATAAGAACGTATCTAGTCAATGATACGTATCATTCTAATGAAAGTATCTAGTTTAATGGTCAAATAGGGTCGAATTTTAATGGGGCAAATGCTCAGTTACTTAATTGTTGTCATTCAAATCTATAAAAATACTACTGGACTTATAATTATAGTCCAGTCCAGGCAACGAATGTTCAGAAAAAGGTATGGATGCAAATGTTTGGAATACAATTTTTAATTAATCCAAACAGAGTTTCAAAGTCAAAAGTTGTGTTCCAAACATTTCCCCTTATAATCTTTCGTTGATTGACTAGACTTTTATAGTGACCAAAATTGGCACATAAAGCTTGGACGCGTTAATTTCTTCATCTTATGTTTCACAATGTTCATCATCATTCCAAAATTGACATGACCCTGTGATCTATGTTGAGAGACACTATACAAATCATAATCATAATGATATCATAGCGAGCCGACACAAAGGGTAGTTTGGGAATTGAATTGCCCAGTAAAAGCGAAATGTCATTCCCTCATTCCATATGAATTGGAACAGTAGCCTAGAAGTCGAACTGGAACAACGAATTTCGGAAAGCATCGTCATCATCATTACAATGAAGCGTGGCATTGCGCGTGCAGAAGGACTAATAAGGGAAGCTCCAAACAACGCAGCAATAATTAAATAGGTCACTTGGTCGACTACGCACTGATAGAATACGACTGAAACCAGGAACATAATACGGATTAGTCTCTCAGCGGGGGTGGCATTGTTCTTTCTATCTACTCTCTACATACTCTACAACAAAGAAGAACATTTTTAACGACCACTTCATATCACGAGTAGGCTACCTCTCCGGATATAATACGATTTCAGTTGTGAGTTCTCTGCTTTTAATTTGCTGTATGCTATTTCCTGCGGTTGTTTCTTGTGTAGTACTCAATTTTCTGAATGAAATGATGAGAGAATTCATAAAATTGTACAAATATTTTCTTCATCTGATATGAACCATTCAGATTCTCATTAGAATAAGAATAAAATTCACATGGCAACTCATACCGAACATGAATATTCACACAAAACATTTTGATAATCAATCAATCCTGCATCCCTCTAATCTTCAGCAAAATGAGCCGACCTCCAAACGTATCAAATAAAATATTCCCCACTTAAAACTTATATCTCGTCACCTCAACTTCTTACATAATTTGAAACACTTTTATTGACAGTGTTTGCTTTCTTAAGGGTCTGAGAGAGAAGTGTGTTTTGTTTGAGACATTATTTCATGTAATGGAATCTTTATTATGTTAGAGCTGCAAATGACTACGATATTGTAATCAAAAATATACTTAGCAAGGCAAAACTACGCTTTTGTTTCAATCGTATCCCTTATACTGGATCTAAGAGGGTTTCATACTGAATTCCAATATAATGTGCTATAAATCCTTTAAAGCGGCCCATAGACCGGCAAAATTAGTGTACATTGTACAATACATAGAAGCCAGCAAACCTGAGAAAACAGCTGCGGACAATAATATTGCAGGTCTATTTCGTTATAAACAACGTTTTCAATTGAAGCAATCAAGCGAGCATACTCCATTACGAAATGCGTATTATATTGTACGCTAAATGGAATGGCTATTAATAAAATAATAAATAACTTCTCAAATCATTCATTCCTTAATATTCACTCCTAAAGTACGCACTGGAACAAGTCATGTTTCATCCTCCGCTCATCCTCAAATAATATCGTGCATGACTCATTATCCATACTGCTTTGGAAACTTTCAAAGTGGGATGAGATCAGTCTCCATAAGTTCCATATCGCTTTGACTAGTTCCAGCAACATGAAAGAGTTATTTTTATCTGTTTGATGATCGCATGAATATTTCTAAAGCAAGGGAAAATCAGTACCAACCTGCTTTGTACTGAGAGTGTGGAATGGAAGCATTCATTTGGAAGCGACGCCCACATCTGATAATCCAATTATGGGCACATGACGTTCCTCCATTAGATTTTACATTATGTGCATTAGCACTTCATTCATCATCAACGGTACTCATAACTATTACACTTCCATAATATGGAACCACTTTGCAGTTACTCGGTGTTTAGATTTGTATCAGCATTTTCTGTTATAAAGCATTGAAACAGCCGCTGAAACTAATCTGTGACAGCATGCTCCTCAAATGTGTTGCATTTGACTATAATAGGCCCTACTCATGAAGCTGTGTACAGACTTGAGCGCCACGAACACGTGCATTTCACTTTTCGTCAGCTGATGCTACGCTTATTATATCTGTACCTTGCTGTTTCTGTGCAAATACAGATCTACTAAGCATAACACCAGCTGATGAAAAGTGAAATGTGCGTGTTCGTGGCGCTCGAGGCTGTACTCAGCTGTATATAGACCCTACTTATTATGAGCTGTATGATTCATCACAAATTCTTATTAGATGCGGAAATTTAGTTTGAAACAATTTTCAATTTCTTTTAAAGATTTTAATTAAGATCCCAAGTATCGAGTCGAAGCTAGTGGAACCAGTGGAATGTGGAATGAGCTCCTGTAAATCATGAGACCGATGTAGTATGCAAGTTTGCTCCACGTGGCATCCCGGCAAAGGAGTCTAATCAAATCTACAAGATATTTGCCCAGCTTAAATTCAGTGAAGATACGTTTGATAAGCAAGCAGTCACACCCACCCACCCATGGTGCCTTAGGGAATTGCCATGTGCCGTATGCTAAGCGTGGGAAAGAAAACTCAAAAGTAAACACAGAGAAGTCTCCAGACACATCTAAGCCAGATTGCTTCTCTCCTCTGTAAATGTTTACAATGTACTTGAAAAGAAGAAGTCAATTTTATCAAGTCTTTTTTTCGATTAACATGGCCCAAATGAATAGTGTTTCCCTCTAAGGAAGGGGTGCTTCGCATTTCCTACATAGTGTAGTGTTTTAATTGCTGGCCATCTATGTAAAATATGGTATGAAAGGCTTATATTAGTAATTTATAATTTTCAGATGTGTTCTTCCAAATTGAGAATTTCCATTTTTTATACTCTTTTGTATAATGATTAGTATTGCAATGTAACTACAGTGTATTTATTAGAAGTTTGAAAGGATAAATTATTTAGTCACTCGTCGTCTGTAACTAAAACATGTTCTCTATGGTGAAAATGAGTGATTTGTTTCTACTTTGAAGTTTCAAAGATTGTATATTTCTTCGATACTACAGTATGCTATCAAGTTCTAAACTAAAGTACTGAATTACAAAGTGCATGCTAGTCAAGTACATATTTTATGAGGATGATAGTATAAGTGACTTGCAGTATATGCTCTCACTAGTTTAGTACAACTTCCAATAATTCCATTCACCTTGGATCAATAACTACTCAACACTAGAAGCTATTTCTGCTCATCTTCATTTCATTTTCAAGAGAGAAATTTTATGTACCTAGAAATTTTATGTACCTCAAGTTAGTACGAAACTAGATCAAGAACAGGTGGTAGATTTGAATTATAGGCCGGTAGATTCTATTCTGTTCTGATTCAGGCACGTTGACATAAGCTTTATGGAGAGTGCTTTCTGTGTAATATTCCTTTCACTAACGTTACGAAATGATTACGATCTAGACCAGATAATGATAAATTGCTTACATCCAAGCTAGATACACTGTCAAGATACAATAAATCTCTCCTTAGCATTACTATTTAGTTTAGTGTGTCCTTGAGCCAATGTCACTTCCTTTTACCACGCGTGAAATAAGACCAAGATCGTGTCTTTGAGATTATTTAGTATATGTTCTGATTCCGATAGAAATAGAAAGTTAAATTCTTTGGTATTATTGCTTTTCATTTTTAGGTTATTTACTTCTACTGTATCAAATGTTATTGTTTGACTATCGGATACAGAATGATACAAAGGTGAACTATTAAATATTGTCATGCCTATCCAGAACACAATACCGTACATTTAATTATATGGATAGAAATTTTGGACAAAACTTCCACTTTTTGTAAAAAAATATCGTCTATCTAGTGACTGTTGAAAAAATAATAATTATGGTTTATAGAATGTAACCGAGGATAGGTATTCTACAAAATACAAGCTAGCCTATTACGAATTGTAAGTTGGTGTTTCATAATTTAAAAAAAAAAATAGAACTTTATAAATACAGTACAAGTAAAGCTGCCCATTCTCAAGCACAAGCTGGTGTGCGTTTCTCAGTGTGTGAACAATTTTTCCTGTAATACAGAACCATTTTAAAGGATCTTAGATTCTAGTATGAATTAAGAAAACATACACGTTAGTTGAAATAGAGTTTTGTCATTAATTTTTCTCTTCTATAGCAGAATACTTTAATTCTCTTTCTCTAAAACAAGAGGAAAAGAAATATAGATTTTCCAAACTTCCCTGTTTTACAAGTTTTTGTAACGAAATCCCTTGTATCCAGAACCCATGCCATAATAAGTGTATATGTATAGTCAGTCCTACTTCTAGCTCTGTAATTTAATACCCATTCTTGTGTTGTTAATGTACTTAATGTTGTTCTGAACTAGAAATCGAACATCAGAATAATAATTGAACTCTCAAAAGTGACTGTAGTCAGAATCAAATAGGAAATGTTCCAGGAACAATAATTATTATCATTTTTTAGCCTGAAATGATTTTGTATCGCAACACTTCGCACTCTCAAGGTTTTTCCATTCATTGACAGTAACCTATAATGCAACGAAAGGCGTGTTCGGTATACTATCTTCAGTAAACATCATACTGTCACTCAGTTGACATATGTCATGTGCCCCAGTGAGTGACATTGTCACCAGTGACAGTGACAAGCCCGCCCTAGTTCATTTCAAAAACACATGTATCGTGACAATGCCATTTCTAGTGTATGATTAAATAAATTGAAGTTGTAGAAGAGCTGGAGAACTCGATCATTATACCTTCCTCGAAAAGGAGGTGAAAATGAGTTGTGGTGAATAGTAGCCTGCCTGTTTTCGATCTGTAGACTACACTTGAACATGCCGTAATCATTTTCGAGCCAAATAGGATCATTGCACTAGAAAACTCCACTACAATATATTATTATCATCGCAGTTCAATCATCCATAAAATGTTTACAATCTTAGAAAATTCTTGGAGATGTAAGATCAAAACTAGAATGAATCTTCAAATCCAAGTGAAAAAATGAAAATATATGAGAAATGAGGTTAATGGATTGAACTAAAGACTTTAAAAGAATAAAATGTTTTGGTATTTTACTACTTGAAGAGCTTTAGTTATGCAAATTTAAAAGCTCTAGCTTTTTAACTCGAACTATCCGAGCTATGCAAGTATCCTGTTGAAAAGAATACATTTTCATCTTGTTTCATTTTTGAATCATTCTACAACATCTGTGATAAAAGTTTTAAATTTATTGACGTCTCACGTCGAACAAGTAAGCATTGACCTCTTCTCCTTCCAGTAGGTGTGCTATTCCTATTCTGCGAAGTCTCAGCATAAACTTTCCTTGTACAGAAGTTAACGATAATATACTAAGTTCAAAGCAAAACACTACTGAAACCGGTTGATAACGCACCATCCACTGATTTGAACTAGTTTAGTTGGGCTTATATTAACTATTTATTAAGTTTTTTTAGTTAGGCCTATTCTTAGGCTTATACATACGATTCAGGTAAAATTCAACTATTATTAATGCTTTACTTATAATAATTATTCTGAGTGGAGATTATCATTTTCTTCGTGTTTTATGTTTTATATGATTAAATTGTATTGGGTTTGATAAAAATTGGGGTTGAGTACTGAAAACAATTGGATCAATAGAAACGTAAAACCTATTCTAAGCAAATTCATGAGGATATAGCTAGCCATTCATGTGAGCTGACAAAACTTATAAACTATTGATTTATTATGGATATTTTCCTTTCGTCATTTTCCTTTCCATCTTAGTATATATTTCCTTGCTAATTCGCTGTTTGACATTAAACTATAACTACTAAACTCGTTGTTTAAATACTTGAACTGATTCGTAATAATTTTCAGAATTTTCTCACAGCACACCAAAATTGCCATCCATCATCACTCAAACTAAATTACTAAAAGCACGACGTAAAATTTTGAAATTTAATGCTACTGGAATGTGGTATGAAAAAGGTTCTTTCTTGTCTGAGAAGGTTGTTGACCGTAGATCTACCAACCAAACAATATTTTTCAATTTCTTAAAATTCAGCAGTTATGTTAAATCCCATCAAATATTTTAGCAATATTGCATTGAATTATTTCTCAGAAAATAATGCGTTGCTAATTCCATTCGCTCATTTTCGAACAATTTTGACGATACCGAATTGAATTTAACATTTTTATTATTCTTACCAATCATCGTCTATCTTACTATATGTTCTAACTTTCTGAATTGACTACGGTACATCACTCGAAATAGACAGTAATTGTAAATAAATGGACTAGTGATGAGTGAAGATTGAATACATGTTACAAACTGAAATGGAAGTTTATTTTGGCAGTATTTCCTTTCAAATTCCGTCAAATTTTCATAGAATACTATTTGCTCCAACTATATTAATTTTCTACCAAACTTGAGCGGAGTGTTTGCGTGCCCTCTCTCACTCTCTCTCTCTCTGTCCCTCTCTCTCATACACTCCTACTATGTCTCTACACTTCTCTCTTTATGTCTCTCTTGCTCTACCGTTCGTACGTTGTCAAGCGTTGTGACATTTCACATTTTCGGAGCTCAGCAACCAGTAATAAATCATTTAGCCATGCTTTGACTCGATTCCTCTCCATTTGGTGTTCTATTTTCAACCATTCCGTTAACAGTGTAGAATAGTATGTTAGTTGAAAATGTGAATTTACGCCAATACAGTTGCGTTTCAATTAATGAATTCAATCTATAATCTCTACTACTTTACTTGAATTTGTTGGAGATATGACGTACACTATTTTCATAATAAATTGGCAATAGATAACCCTATCGTATAGTAGCGATCATCGTAAGGGAATAAAAGCTGAAATGTTTCATTTCTATTGATAGCATTTTACAATATATGATTGATTTTCCCTGTAATAATATTGAGAGTCGAAGGCAGCAACCCATTGATCTGGCTCGTAGTGTTGACAAGTAAAGAAGGAAAAATGATTCACTATTCATGGAAAACACCTTGATAAATTCTGGTTTCCCTTCCATTCTACTCTATTCCTATTAAAAACATCCATTGTCAAGATATGATGCGTTTTTCAATATTATTGTCTCAATGAAATTTCAATTGTTAGTATTTTGTGACAGTAAAAACGTTTATCCAGAATGATCAACATCGTTAATTCATTTTAGGTCTTATGAATTATACAAAAATCTTGAAATGACCACCAACTGCTAAATCGGAGTGCTTCTTTCAACTCTATACCAAAATAGCTTCTTTTCAGTCGGTCTGTTACGCTAGAAAATTATTCACTAATCCATGAAATACTGTATTCTTCAAGGCACAATTTTGTGTGGAACGGAGCAAAAGGTTGAATAATCTAATTAGTTCCTAGGCTGTTGGTGGGTTTAGTCGAATATTACACAACGCGTCATGACCTCCGCGCGTTCTGTTGGCACGAATCGATCTAATCGTGATCTGGCGCCTCACTGCAATCATTAGCTCCAATTTTATGGCTTTTGTGTATTTTTTTAATCCAATAATTCCACATTTTCTTGGTTGTCAATCATCAATATCCTTTTCTATTTTACATGGTCACCATCATTAAATGTATCGAATTATATGGTTCAGTGTACATCTGTACTTCGGAACATGTTGCTTCCATCCTGGTCTCTCATCCACTAGTAGGCTAACCAATACTAGTGCAACATAATACATTGTAGAACTCGACTTTGTACACACAAAAGAGGTCCTGTAGGATAACTTTTGCCTTGAATTCCCATTCATTTATAGGCTAAACATGATTAGTGAGAGAATACGGGGTTAAAGTTAGCACATGACAATCACAAAGTTCAAAGTAGTGTTATACTAGCAGCAGTAGTGCAGTAGATTGTCGTAAGTACAATATGCAGTACTATACTGTATCAGTATATCGTAAATTACGCTTCTGGTATTCTATAATATAATAAAGGAAAGAATCGTCTTATACATGGTAAGGGATAGGAAATTCATGAATGACGCATCACGTCTGAACTACTGAACTGATTACTTGAATTGATATAGTGATATATATATATATATAAATATACTGAATTCGGCATTTTGATTCTTAATTCACCGAGGAGGATGTGTATAGGCCTATTTTCTATTCTTCGAAATTTCATTACGTCAAGTTTTCAATCTAAGTTAATTAGACACTTGCAGAACACGGGTTACCTGCTAGTATTAAATAAATGATTCAACTCACTTGAACGGATCAGTTCATTTGCAAATACAAATAATATGTCATTTGCAATAACAAATAATAGAATAAATTATTTTTCATGTTTAGTGATATAACAGGTGTTCGCCATGGTTTATTACCATGTCATGTATGCTCTATTCAGTACCTAGTGCGAATAGAAGATAATGTAAAGGCTTATGTAAGGCGTCCGAACTATGGACCCTCACTGCAATCTGTAATAAAAAGACAAAGGAACAGAAAAATTGTGAATAAAGTTTTTAGCAGGGTTATTGTGACCATGTTATTGTTGTTTGTGGGTTTGAGCGGAAAAATGGTTGAATGGTGATGGGGATGTATTTGTGATGCACGGAATGCATAACTTGCGCCGTCCACGCTTTATAAATATAACTTATATCAATAATGACCACCGCGCGAAAGCAAACACGGTCAAGGTCGTAAACTTGGGGAATGTTGAACGATTTCAAGGCCAATGTTTATTGTTATCGTCATGAGTGGGGAGGGTTTGAAATGGAAAGTCGATAAATTACACTATTCAAACTCCATCGCTTTTTTCCATAACAATGAACCCCGCTCTTCCAAACAGAACCCGAAGAAAAAGTACGTAGAGATGAATCAATATGAAACTGAAAACAGTATCGTAATAAATTCAGGATATTGTTTCCTGATCAGTTTCACTGAATAATTTTCACACTTGAATAATTGAAAAAAACAACTAAAATGTGAGTGATTATCTCAAACTTTTCTCTACTCATCAGCCAATCACTTATAAGCTTTCTAATAGTTTAAAAAACCACTTAATAATTCCACCCATTTTTAATGATAGAAGCCCATTATTATGTAACATTGAATGAGAAATTATAACTGCTAGAGTTTTGTGCAAAGAAACATTTTGACATTAAACACAGAAACATTGAGTTCGACTCTACCCTTTTATTATTACACGGTACTAGGCCTATATCTTCTATAGTATCTGTGTTGGAGTTGGAATTATTGTTATACTTTTCCAATATTTATTGTGTTCTTCCTGTTTAGTAAATGATGAATTGATTTAAACTCATTACATAGACTCTCTTGAATGAAACAGGATGTCATCAAGACTGCCAACCCCTGAATATTCATTACTCTACTATTAACATTAGGCTATTATTTAAGAATATTTCTAACACAGTAAAACATCATTGTTGGAATAATGTGAACTCTCGGATTAAGAAAATTCCCAGAATGAAGAATTATTTTCATAAATTAACAAATATTCCAAGTTACTTGAGCATTTATGAGACGATAAATTGTTCTACCTTTTTGAAACAATAAAGTGTGAGCGTACAAGGAAAATGCACTAAGTTCAATTTTTCCAAACTTTGATTCATCATTAGTTTTTAATCAATTCTATAAACTATGAATGTTTAATAATTGATTATCAACAATTGAAGAATATTCAATTTCTTGCAGTATGAAATTATTTTGTGAAAAATCACTATAAGGAAATTATAATTGATGTTAGAAATTAGAAATTGCTTTCCTAAAAAATTTACTTTCATGGACTTTGCAAAGTGGATTTTCCTTGTATGCCCACAATAATAGTTAAAAAAAATTCAAAACTGATTCCTTCCATTTTAGTGTGAATTTTTGTTACAGTACAAATACCATTTTACGATTTATTGAAAATGCACCACAGAGTGCTTGTACTCTTAACTTTCCTTTTTATGACTTGAATAAAGGTTGTCAGGCTATCACTATGGAAAGAATGAGAGTTTATCGTCATTCTTCTTTTTATTCTAACTTTTCAGATCTTGGGTGTCGTATGCATTCATACTATTATTTTATATTGAATGAAAAGAATTCACACACAATAAGCTGGAGAAATTCTTCGCTATACTAAAGTTGAACCGCTGCTACCAGGGACGAACCTGGTTATTGTTTTTATGTAAAGCAGGAATGATAATACCTTCTTAAGCCGATAAAGTAATGGCCAAACCAAATAACGAACGTGAGAATGCAAATGTAATGAGATACACACCGAGATTCCTATAGATAGATGTTGAACGTATACAGTAATACTCTTATTGTTATAATTATATGATAATGTACCATACACCGTAGATCTGTAAGTTTACCAAGCGGATACGGAATAAAAATTCAATTTTATGAGATCCCTGCAGGACTTCTATTCTCTTGTGCATCAAGGAATCCAGGACGTTGAACTTTATGTAAATGTAGTTGAAAATGAAATTATAATACTCTTTATAGCTTCCGTTTCAAATTTTTGTCCTCAACCATATTGCATAAGTAGCCATGCTATTTTTATCATTCAATTTCAAGATTTGATTTAAAAGAATCATCTCTCAATCAAGTACCAGAGAATCGTCTTAAAATGTAGCAATATATATTATACACGTCAATGTATTTCTAAGGGGGCGATGTCAGTATACACCACCGTCAAAGTCAGACACATCCATCCTAGCACTGAAATTCAGTCTTGTTTTGGCGGTGGCTACTTTTGTCGTTCTTGTGCTGAAAAAGAAGTGTCGCTACACATGATGCTCACATAAGTTTGAGATTTGGACGTTGGTATTTGGGGGAGTGATTGGAGAGATGAATAGACTCAAATACACATATTGAATGAGTCAATTCAGTAATAATAGCCTATCCCTAAATCTTCTGATACTCAATGTTCTGAATCGTATGGGTCAATTTTGATATTATAAGGTTGAACTATATTCATACAACTACTCTTACATCTTCTCATCTATTTTCCACTCTATAAAAAGATTTAGTGATCTATATGGTCACATGTAGCCTAACAGTACAGAAATTCCCAGTACAACACTTCTTTTTTCAAGAATTTACAAGAGCTTCTAAACAATCTTTTCCAATCCCATTTCATCTGGTTTGATAGTCTGGTGCTATGCCTGAAATTCAAAGCCAAGGCTTATTGTAATGCAAAAAGAAGCAGATACATTCATGACAGCTACAGCCCGTTACAATCATATATTAAGCATTGTGCAGAGAAATTATTGGAAGGATTCGTATATTGCGCTCTTCTCATTATAAATAAAGCAGTTCCAAATGTGTTTTCAAATCAAATAACTTTTTATTCTTGAAAATGCACTATATACAAACAATTTTAATAGTATTACCATTACAAAAATACCCCTACAAGACTGTCTTCTTATTTTTAGTGCTACTCTTGAATATATAGTATTTTCCAATCACTTGATAATGGATGGCATCATATAGCCGAAATATGTTGTGACTAAATAATTTTAAAAAGGGTACTTGAATCCCTACAAGACTTTACGTCTGTGTGTAGGGGTGAGTTCCAGGTAACCAACACTGGATCTAGATCTATTGCGTTTCATCAATCTATAGACTGCAATAGCCTGCATAATTTTCTAGTGCAGAAGTAACTACAATTCACTCGATAAATAACTAGAACATTTTGATTTGTTAATTATTGTAATATTGTAATTTTGAATTCTCTAAATAAACTTCTTTGTTGGTGTTGGTGCTATACACACAACCTGAGAGATTATTTAATATTTATTCTAATGAAGTATTCTAATAGGGCTAGGGCTACTTGTATGTTCAATTATTATGGAAAATCAATTTTAGA
Organism: Nilaparvata lugens; assembly: GCF_014356525.2. Taxonomy (NCBI): domain Eukaryota; kingdom Metazoa; phylum Arthropoda; class Insecta; order Hemiptera; family Delphacidae; genus Nilaparvata; species Nilaparvata lugens. Next base: position 32,741,619 of record NC_052504.1, read on the forward strand.
TAGTAATCAATTTTAATAGTAATTCATTTTCCATCAGTAATATCTCATAAAATTAAGTAGGCGGCCTATTATTTTATTCTACTCATCCACTCATCATATTATTTTTTATTTATCCTCAATCGACATGAAACCAATTCACTGAAACCAATTTTCTCTAATTGTGTTACAGAACCACTGCAAACATGACTTCTCCTACGCCGTCACCGCAGAAGCCGCAGAGCCAGCAGCAGCCGCAGCCGCAGCCAACGTCGACCGACAACACAGCCGCAAGTGCGGTGAGCGGCGCCGCCAGCGGCAAGTGGCAACTGCTGATCCGCCACACGACCATTCCGACGTCCAGCTTGGTCGGATGGACGCGCGTCTGGCGTCTGTCGCGGATGCTGCTCTACACCGGCTGCTGAACGCGCATGCGCAAACCACTAGTCACTAGTCAACGCAGTGCAGTGCGCGGCGCAGATCCTAGCTAACATCACCGACTCCCTCCCTAATTAGCCGCAGATATCTACCACTGTAAATAGTGTTTTTGCAGATGTTTACTACTGTGTAACGAGGCAAAGTATGATTGTGTACATAGCTTTCAACTATTGGGCTACTACAACTATAATCTATAATATTATATTACACAGTACAATAATATTACTATAGTACACGGTATGTGGAAGTGAAGTCTTCAAAAAGTCTAAAATCATGTACTATGATCCAAATACACACATCCAGCAATGAAATGTTCACAGATGCACATGTTCATCATTGAATAGCGAAGCAAAAATATGATTTTGTACAAAGCTTCCAAGAGTAAGCAATCACAATGGACGATCGTCAATCATGCAGCACTATTATTGTTTTTGACACTGAGCGTCTGTCAAGTCTACTATCAGAAAAATACAAATAAATAAGCTTTTTGCTATAAAGAGTGGTCAAACATTTCTAAATCAGCTACCAATTTAGCAAAACAAAGCATACAGATAGTATAAATGTATAGACTCAAATGTACAGTTTGTTGCAGCAAAAATAGTTCAAACGTAGCGTACATAAATCAGAAAGTAGTTTTTCAATTTCATCAATATTACTGGTATTTAAAACAAGAAATCCAGATTTATTACAGTACACAAGAAAACTAACCAAGGGAAGTCATAGATGAGTAAAAGAAAGACAATTTCCATTTTTTATCTTATTGAATTGAGTGATCTATGTTTGTCATAAAAGTAAAACCCAAATTTAAATCTAAGCAGACGACGCTCCACTCTGTAAATCGTCACAAACCTAAACTAAACAAGGAGTATAACACCATATATGCATTAGTCGTAGTAGCCCCATCAAAACTTAGACATGTACAATAAACTTGCAAGAAAAGACAAATAAATAATTAACCAATCACTTGTTATTACGTGGTTAATGTGTAATCATAATGTTAATTGAATAATACACATTCTATAGAATTGTAATTATTGAGCTATTATGAGAAAGAACTGATTGTTGATTCCTGAATTCCCATATCAACCCCTTGAGAAAATAAAGCAATAAGGAGTAACAATTATTAGATTTAGAATAATGAATTGAATTCAATTAATCGACTAAGCAGTTGGTCGAAAATTCAATTTGTTAGGTGAGGGGGGTAGAATGGTACATAAATCTGTTGAATTGGAAGTCATCAATATGTATTTTAAACGGTAATTCAAAATTAAAAACAAATCATATTTATACAAACCAAGAAAGATTATACATAAATTATTGCTAATTTATTTCATTAGTTGATCATCATTATTGTGAAAGAACTTCAGAGATTTTTTTATGTTGAAGTACATTTCAGGTCTTAAATTAATTCTTGCTATGGTAACTACCCTTTATAATTCTTACAACCATGGATTGAATTGATTATAAATCACCTAGGATATAATATGATATAGATAGGGAGGTTTGTCTATCTTATGTTCATATAGGTATTTGGAAGTTGAAGGTCGTCTAATAGGTAGAATAATTTGTTCATGGTATCTCTCCATAATTAATGTAATGTTTGGTGAACTTGGCAATTTCCTCTGAAAGTGCTGTTCCCAATAATAATAATGATAACAACAAGATAATGACTGTAGCTAGTTTATAGAAGTTGAATAATTTAGAAGAGCAGAACAGTTATTTGCTAATTGCTACTTTGATTCAATCATCACAATATTAAGTTAATTACCTACTTGATTCATTCGATGGGTTTTTTGATGAAAATATTTATTTTAGGAACGCTTAGTATAATAATCAATATGATTTAATTACAGTATTAATTTCGATTATGGAATTGAAAAAAAATCTTGTAATTTTTACTTTATCATTATGCGATTCTATTTTAAATTTTTATAAATTGTTGATAGAAGCAAACACTAGTTTATAATTATATATTATAAATGTTACCAATGAAATAAAGTTTTCCAGGGTTGAAATCTAATAATTTAATTATAATAGATATTATTTATTTAATATAATAAAAAGTTGTGAAAAATCAAGTATTTTTATTTTTTGGTTGTTATTATACCTTTCATTCAAATCATCACAATATATAGGATATAATTCCTTAGAGGGACTAATGTAAGTATTGTTTCAACATGAAAAAGTGTGAATTCCATTTCTGTATGGTCTCATGCATACACATTTCAACCAAATAATGCGCTTTCCTATATTAATCATATTATTGTATATAATCGTATTTAGCCTACTTGAATCAGTATTTCGAGTAGTGTACCGATACTATCTGTATTTTTGCTCACGATACCCATGTAAATTGATGATTCGTGCCGAGGGTTATGATACAAGTCATTATTATACAGAGGGGCATATAAAAATGTTGGCTATACACTGATTGACAGTGAACGTAAACGGAACAAAATAACTTACAACTATGAATCTTTACTGGTATTGTAGATTGATGTTTTGTCAAAAGGAAGTATGGCAAGTAGCCCGCATGGAAACTGTAGGCCTATATGGCCGTTTCAGACCATCGTAACGATGAGTGATCTCTTCGGGCGATGTTGCGTATTAATATGCAAGCTATGAACAGTTTACACCGAAATATATTTTTTCATTCGATCAATTTTAGTTAGTTATTTTATGTTAAGTCCATAAGGTGGGCATAAAAACCCCCAGGGACACGTCATGAGAAAACAAACAGAAACAAGTAGGCCAGTCGACCTACTAGTCCAAAAGAAAAACAAATAAAAGCAAGCAGAGGAAAGAAATTAATCAAAAATAGGCGCTTACCAAGCTGCTGTCCAACATGAAAAACTAACGGAGTGAGTACAAAGGATTTTCCAACAATACGTCTCTCAGGACCCTCCGAAATTTGCCGGCAGGCAGATTCCTAGCCATCACCGGCAGCTTGTTGAAGAGCCTGACAGATAGATGGCCATAGCTCGATCGTGTCCTGCTCAGTCTTTGGTAGGGCTCGTCCAGCCTCTGTCTCCCTCTAGTCTCATGTGAGTGAAAATTCTGCCTTGTTACAAGCTCCCCCACATTTGCATGTGTTCTGCAGAGGGTCTGAAGTACATAGAGGGAGAAGACTGTGAGGATTCTCTCTCTCACAAAGAGGGGACGACAATGGGCAAGACGCTCAGCACCACAAAGGATCCTCAGGGCCCTCTTCTGAATGAGTAACACTCGTGAAACATCTGTGGCTCCACCCCAAAGCGTGAGGCCATACAGGACAATGCTCTGGAAAAACAGAAATAGCAGACCTTAAGATAAGAAGCAGGAATACAGGATTTCAATTTCCTGAGCAGGAAAACCTCTCTGCTCAGCCTGCAACAGACAGCCTCAATGTGGTCAGCCCAAGAGAGCTTTCTGTCTAGAACGAACCCAAGCAGCTTCACCGGGAAAAAATCATACTCATCCCCATTTCTGAGGCTGAATATGATTGACTGCGTTTTATCATCGTTGAGAAGAAAGAGGTTTGCAGAAAACCAGTCCGTAGCAAACAACCTGGTCTCCAACATCTCGGCCCTCAGTACATCAACTCCATGACCATGATCGTAAAAAGTGGTGTCGTCTGCATAGCAAACAACACTTCTGCCATCCATGCAAGCTACATCGTTTACTGAAATCAAAAATAGAAGTGGCCCCAGGACAGAGCCCTGAGGCACACCACAGTTGACACAGTTTCTTATACCAGACAACACACCATTAGCCAGTACAGCCTGCCTGCGGCCCCCCAGGTAGGATTGAATCAATCTAAGAGCTTTGGTAGGGTTTGAGCTGTGGTCGAGAGTCATTGTTTAGCTTAGAGAGCATGTGATACGGAGCGACGGATATGTTGGAAATATTACGGTAGCAGAGGTGATAATACGTACTATGTACGCCGTGAAGCTACGTCGGTTTAAAAAAGACAGATTGATTAGCATTAGGAGTTACGTCTCTCAAAAGACGTCGCTCAAGCTACGTATGGCGGTCTGAAACAATCTGCTATAGTGAGAAAGCTGGTAGGAAGATCTACGGGCCATTTCACGAAAATGGAGAATGGATAATAAGAAAGAATGTAGAAATGGAAGCAATCTTGCAAAGTAAGATAGGAGGACAGCATTGCCGATTTTCCAAACGCTGCCATGCCACTGCCTTCTGTAGAAGATAGCTTGTACTGGTATATCAGATGTAATATTATACTAATAAAAAATATATTTCCAATAATTTAATAATAAATTTCATTTTTTATCCTTGAACTTTTTAACGTTGTTAAAAATAAGAAATTATATTTCATTCGCCAAGAAAATATATATTAAATAATTTAATAATACATTAGATTAATAGAGATTAAATATTCTGTCAATAAATTATATTTTTACAAGGTTAAAAACGATATTCAGCGAGCATGGTGCGATCACCAGCGGGCAAGGCTTAATTCCTTTTGCTGGTGATGCCAAATTACACATGAAAATTATCTAATCATGACTTTGGTATTATTTATGCTTACTTTTCATTTTATTATTTTATACTTTTGATTATAAAATTATGTATTTTCTTTTATTTGTTTTGAATATGTATTTATTATATGGCAAATAAATGATTTGATTTGATTTTGATATGGTAACGTTGTGAATTAGAAAAGGACAACGCTATCTGCTTTATCGAATGATAAGAAATAAGGATAGCTAACACCAATATTAATCAAATACTGCCATTATAACGTGGACCTCATTACATAGTGCGTTGTCAAGATATTCACATAATAGTACATACATTTTTTGGCCCGCTGTATAAATAACGGTACCGTGATCGTGCGAGATGATATAATTATACCAGTATGCCAGACAGAATAGGAATCGAACTCATAATAATTACTGAGCGGTGATAGCAGACTGAAGTTGTGACGCTCCAGAGATTACTAACATTAAAGATGGTAAAGGCTAAACAAATTTTTAAAATCTTTATAATGGAGGCGCAAGATATTTTAGTGAAAGTGCCTTGTTCACGAAGATAATTCTTCCTCATAAACCAATATGGCTGTAGCATCAGCTATACTTGAGAGAAGTTGAAGGTTCTATAATTTTCCATCATTTTACTAGAAAGTGTTGAGGTACCAAGTTAATAAGTTTATTGCTGATGTAAGTGAATTGTCTTCGGCAAACAGTTAAGTCAGTTCTATTTATAATATAGTTCGGTTGCGCTCGGAAGTTGTATTATGGTTAAATATATTTTTACATTTATTCAGGTACAGTATCAATTTTTTATATAGAGCTGCTTTACCGTTAGCACGGGGAACTCAACAAACAGAAGATTTGTTGGGTAGCGTCTGGGACGGCCAAGAGCGGCTTTTATTACATGTCTTTGCAATACGAGAATCTTGTTCATGTGCGTATCCAAGGCACCACCCCACACCCTGATTCCATACTGAAAAATGGACTGAGCATATGCCGAGTACACCAATTTCACTATATTCGCATCCCCGAGACCGCTCAATTTATGAAACTTGTATATGACATGTCTCAATCTTCTACACAGACTATCAATGTGAGCATTCCACTTCAGATGACAGTCGAACATAACGCCTAAATATTTAATTACATTCACTTTTTCTAACGAGCTGCAACCACAGTCCTCGTGCCTCACCCGTTGATATGCGTAATAGGCGCAGTCAGGGGAGTGAATTTTAATACCCGTATGTGACCCTTCCCGGGGGCTGATCTCACTGAGGGTGAGAAGGCCATGTAAACGCTTTTCTTTGCATTTAGAGTTAATGAATGTTGATCCAGCCATGACTTCACAATAGCCAGACCCGATTCCGTCAATCGCTCCACCTGCCTCCAATCTGGTCCGGTGAAAACCAAGGCAGTATCATCGGCAAAAGATATAGTAGTACAGTTATTAATATTTATTTTTAAGAGATCATTAATGTATATCAAAAATAATATCGGTGAGAGGACTGTACCCTGGGGAAGGCCAAACCCAGTCAATATCATGAAACTTGTTTTTTCATTTAGAGTGAGTACCTGAGATCTATTTTGCAAGTAGCTTTCAAATAATTTTAGAACTGTCCCTCTAAAACCTATACTTTCCAACTTATTCAGAAGGGACCTGTGAGGGATGGTATTTTTTGCTAAATCCAGGAATACTGCTAAAGTTTTTTTGTTGCTCTGAAAGTTATCTGTAATTATCCTAACTAAATTTGTCATAGCATCCTCAGTTGATTTGCCCTCTTGGAAACCGAATTGATTCTCAGCTAAAAATTTATATTTATTAAGGTATTCTATCAATCGTCGTTTTATAAGTTTTTCAAATATTTTAGATAGATTGCTTATCAAACTGATTGGGCGATAGTTTTCGGGAGCCTTTCTGTCACCTGATTTGAATAGAGGAACTATTTTTGCTATCTTGAAATGAGAAGGAAAATGACCCAATTCAAAACATTTGTTGAATAACACTGACAATGGCTTCGCTATATCAGCAATATTCTTCAAACATACATTACCCAGTCCATCCACCCCCGGGGACGAGCCAGATTTCAAGTTTCTGATGATAACTAATACCTCATCGGAGCTCGTTGGACGCATGAAGAATGAATGTGGACTGTCCGCCGCTAAACAACGTAAACGTTGTGCCTCCACTGAGTGTTGTACAATATCGATTCTTTCAGCATAAGTTCTCCCCACTCCAGCAAAATAACTATTTAAAATATCTGGATCAATATTGGGCGGTTTATTTGCACGTTGGATGTCTAGAATTTCTTCTATGCAATTCCAAGTTTTTTTACTATTTCCTTTAGAATTAGAGATTATGGTTTTGTAATGCTCAAATTTAGTTTTTCTTATAAGTTTATTTAATAAATTTCTATATGTTTTGTACCTAGATTGTAATTCAATATTGAATGGCTGACTGTTTAGTTTTTTATGCAATTTATCACGCTCTCTAATGGATCTTATCAGCCCCGGAGTTATCCATTTTTTCAGTGGTCTATTTTTATTTTTTATTTTTATCTGTTCACTAGCTGATTTAATATTGCTTATTAACTTACTACAAAATTTATCAATCTTATCATCTAAGTCTATATTTTGATCATTGAAGGAAATTTCATTTCCCCAACTTTCTTTTTGTAGCCCTTCTATCAATTTCTTATAATTATTTTTTCTGTGAAGACCTCTCTTACTTCTTTAAAAAATGTGTTTGGATTTCTCACGTGAAAAGTAGTACAGAAATGATCAGTAATATAGGTTTTCTGTATAGAGCTTATTACATTATCTTCTTTAAAATTTACATTTCTCCAAAATATGTGATCAATACATGTTTTTGTTTTACATGAAATTCTAGTTGGCTTATTCACAAGAGATCTTAGACCATACATCTGCATAAGGCTACTATATTCATTTGCTAGATTACTATTACGCAAAATATCTATGTTTAAATCTCCAATCAAAAGAATATTTTCTGTCTCATGAATGTCAGACAGACTTGCATCTAGCTCATTCAGAAAAAGATCGATATTAGAGGATGGAGACCTGTAAATTGCAAATAATGTTATGAAGTGGTTGAAAGCTTTTAATCTAATCGGAATTATATCTGCCTCTGAATTTTCGTAGTTGAGATAATCTACGTCAATGCTATTTTTCACAAAAATACATAATCCGTTACTCCTGTTTAGTTGCCCCGGCTTATCTATAACTCTATAGCCATCTAAACTGTAATCAAAAATTTTATCATCAGTCATCCACGTTTCCGTTAGAATTATTACATCGTAATTTATTTTACAGTTTTCTAAGACGTATACAAACTCATCAAAATTTTTCCCCAAACTCCGTATATTCATATGTATTACATTAAAAGCTTCAATAGAATCTGTTGTTGCATCTATATGAAAATAGGGCTCAAAACTAAAAAATCATCACTCTCAATTGTATCAAAACACTCCAAATCGATCACCTCATCAAAGCTATACTCATTATTCATCAATAACCCAAAGAAAAGAAAATAGAAGAACAAAAAGTGAAACAAGACAAGATTTTAAATTTTAAATAAGGTTCAAAATTTTAAATAAGGGAATAATATGAAACCTAATAGGAAAATACAGTCAATAAAACCAATGCACTGCGCAATAATAAATTTCAAATAAGGGAAATAATATGAAACCTGATAGGAAAATACAGTAAGTAAAACCAATGCACTGTGCAATAATAAATTAAGAAAACATTCACATTGACGATCTAATTATTATATTCGTTCAAGTCCTCTTCGTTCATGATTCTTTTTGTTCGAGAATGTTCACTTTTTTTGACAAAAATTTTACAATCACGAACCCAGACGAAAGTAAGCTTTTTATTTATTTTTAGACTTTTAGCTTTACCTAGTAATCGTTTGTAGTAGGGTGAGAGGTGTTCATTCACATAGACGTCTGATCTGGGTAGCTTGTTGCATATATCGGTGGACTTGATGCCTTTCATTTTCCTTGCCGCGGCGATCCATTCAATTTTCTTACTCCTGGAACTGAATTTCGCCACGATAGAAGAAGATCCTTTGGCGGTTGGCATTCTGTGGACAATCGATAGGTCTTCCTTCTTGAAATCCACGTTTATAGATTTTGCGACAGCCTCCATGACGACCAGTAGATTTTCCTGCTTGGTTTCGGGAATACCAACGATTTCTAGATTATCCTTTCTGGTATACTGCTGAAGATCGTGAATTTCATTTTCCAATTTCTGAACATGCATTTTGGTTTCCGAGTTCTCCTTCTCAAGTTCATTGTACTTTTGTTTCAAAGCATGATGTTCGACGGTGAGAGTGTTGATGTGTTCTTTATTTCATCAGTTTTTGTGTTCAGATTTTCCAGTGTTTTGTTGACTTCGTCCAATTTCGAGTTGAAGGAGTTTTAAGATCAGTTATTTCTCTTCGAAGACTTTCTATTATTTCTGAGAAATGTTTATAGTGATTATCCGACTGACCTGAAGTATTTTTATCCTGCTTGCAGTTGTCACATTTCCATGCAGCTTTGGCTTGTGAGTTCATTTTTTTAAACTTCTCGATGGATTCTAGTCTGGTACACACTGGGTGAAACCCATTTTTACACTCACTACACTCTACCACGATTTCTTTATCTGAGAAACTCAATTTACACTTGAAACACTCTGCCATAATAGATTAATTTAGTAAAAGTTCGTTCTGAAAATTTTATCGCGCAGCGGCCGGTTACTGTTAAAACGACACTATCGACACGACCGCTCTCATCGAAGGCTAGACTGAACATAATATCAACTGCACAATTATTTATTGATTTCAAGCAGGCCTTTGACAGGGTGAAGAGAATCGAAGTGCTAGAAACTTTATAAATGAATATTGATCCCCTAGAAAACTGATTATCCTTGTGAAAATGGCACAAAAGTCATGGTTCTGAGCGAAGGAAGAGTGAGAAGTAAGAGAGTTCACAATAAATCACGGCGTGAAACAAGGTGATGTACTATCGGCACTACCTACTTTTCAATAAAGCGCTTCAGAGAGATATCAATGGAAATCATTGACAGGAGAGGCAACATCATTAATCGAATGACGCATTATTTCAAGAAGCATTGGAAGAAGTCTTCTTGCAGATCAAGAATGAAGCCAAGATAGTAGGCCTTGAAGTAAACGAACAAAAACTGAATAGATGGAATTAAATAGAGAATGAATTTATTCAAATGCCAATTAATTTATAATTATTATTTAACGAAAATCCTAAATAAATGCTGTAAATCACCCCGAAGACAATGTCTGCAGTAGCAGAAGTTTTCGGGGTGATTTACAGCATTTATTACGGATTTTCGTTAAATAATAAATAAAAACTGAATACATGGAAATGGGCTCCAGAGGACTGAGAGATCCAGGATATATTAAAATAGGTTTGAAAAGGTTACAAGCTTCACATACCTATTTAGGAACAGAAATAAACTACCGGTACCGTTCTGCAGAAACAAAATATCTTCAAAGATTAAACGCAAGAATGCTTATCGGCAACTGTGCGCATACTTCGACAAAATAATAGAGCAAACGGCCCAAGTCAAAACTCATTGCCAGAAGCACACTTATTCGAAACAAAGCAATGTCTTTAGAGCTTGTAACTGCTGGATGGTTACACACAGAACATCCAGTGATTCCAGTCATTTTGTTTTTAGTCAGGGCGTTTAGAATAAAATACATGGGCGGTTATGGAGCAGCACACACTCTTGTTTAATATCAACCGACGGCTGTTGTATGACGCAATGATTATAACAGCTGATTTTTTTTTCTGTGTGTGGCCAGCTCACAAATCTTCTTGGATAACATGTACAGTAAACGTTGAAGGACCGTAGGAAATAGTCCTGAAATCGGATTATAAATTTGATAGGCCATAAACCTGATCCTGAACATAACAAACACAACTAAAAAATCATCAAATTCGGTGCACACATAAATAAGTTATTGAATGTCAAAATTGTAGGCTCGATTTTTATTTATATAGATATGATCCCCGATACTTGTTTTTGAATACGCCACTGGCCTAAGTTGACCTTATAAATAATATTATTGTCCAACTAAAACGTAATCCACTCAAGCACGACTAAGAATTAACAATTTCTTATATTTGAGATCAAATTATTATTAATCTTATAATAATTTTCAATCTTGATACAAAAAGATTCAGAAGCTAAGATTTAATTCAAATTTCGAACCAATTGATAGCGATAGTGGCGGTACCAAGAGTAAACCATAATATTCCGAATTGCCTTCTGGGCGTCAGCTGTTAAATGGCTTCTATATTCTGTTCAGCTGATTTCAGGGTTATAGTTAAAAACCAAACCAACCTGCGAGTCGTGCAAGTTCGTTGTTCGTTTGTAGTTTGGCTGTATTTCCACTCTTTTGTCCCAGGAATACAATAAAACATTATTTTTATATTTTAACTAGTATGAGAGATTCAAGCTTTGGTTATTTTTCTTCTGTGTAATATTCATAAAAAAGTTTAGTTATTTTGAAGATTTGATAAGCTTGTAAATATTATAACGATGCCTGTTTATATCTGTAATAGAAGTACAATTTTGTAATGAAGTCTCTATTAATAAATTCATAATCGTTCAGAATGGGTTGCGAATTTCAGCTTTAATTATATGGACAACTAGATTTAAGTGCCTTGTTGGTAAGTAACTTACTAAAATTACTATATTTTTGAGATCGTTATGTCGGTTTGCTGGCCATTAGTAGCATGCTGAGCCGACATTTTACAATGTTTATGAGTCGGACATTAGAAATTTACTGCACTTTTTAATCTTGAAAAAATGTATATTCCTATCCAAAATTCATACTAATCATTTTGCACTTTTTTGTAGTTGAATTTGAGGAAATAATATTTTTTATCCCAGGCCCACTGTACGAACAAATTTTTGTTTACGGTTAGTTACTCTTTGCTGTAATCGGATAATAAGGTCTTATCTTATCAAGAGAAACTATCTTTATTTACGAATCTAACGGTTTAGGTTCTCAAAATTCAACTCCTTTTCATCGAATATCCAAATAGGCTAGCTATAATAAATTCTATATTATTTCTAAAGAACATGGTTAATCGGAATCGGAATAATTTATAAAATGGATTTTTTTATTCCCATACGATTTAATGTCCTGTTCAGTGAAAATATTTCCCCCATGAGATCTAATTGGACTATTCATATTCGTTCGACAGAACTCTGAAAATTAAAATGTCGAATTCTTGCTTGATAATGCTAAAGGTGTGAGGTTTGAAATCCTTTCAACTTTACAGTTTCCATGTACTAGGAGTGGTTATTAGAATGGGTAGGGCAGGAGACCGTAAGGGGAATTGCAAATAATCAATCTACTTCATATTGTAAATTATTTACTTTTAAAGAATACCTACAAATTTGGTGGATTGATGTTCAATATCAAATAGGATTGTACTTTCTTGTTCAAATTAATTCATTACAAACTTTTCAATTGTTTGCTTACATTCAGTATCCAGTAGGTCTATAAGTTTTTGCATTTTTTAGTATAACTTTCCTATGAGTGGATTTTTGATGCATCTGAAAATATTCTTGACTGTGTAGGCTAGGTAAAAATGGATGAAATATTTTTTGTTTCAGATTATAATTAATTGGTGTAATACCCACCATGTCGAACGCCTTGCTGCAGCAGTTTGTGGCTGGACTCAAGTCCAAGAGTCAAGAGACTCGAACAAAAGCAGCCAGGGAACTATATTTATATGTGAGTGTCATTGCATTAAGAATAAATCAATGAATGCATTTCATTCTTCATTCATAAATATGTTTTGAAATATCACAACTACATAAATAATTTTCTTAATAGAATAGCAGCTTATAATTCTCAATATGACTCAATTATTCTTTCAGGTATGATTCATGATCGCAGTAAATATCGAAATCAGTATCATTGTAGAATCATCATTAATTGATTACTGACAACGTGTTTACTATTGAACGTATTGTTATTCGATATTATACCATAGACCGTAGTGCACTACTACGATCGTCAAATCTTTACCTAGACTAGGTGGGAGTTAAAACTTGAAAGTGCAATAGAAAATCATGAAGTTCCAAAAAAATGTAGATTGAGTCTTGTTTTCTGAAAAATATTAATTTCACATGTTCCAGGTCAAAACGGAGCTTAGAGAAGTCTCGGCTGAGGAGTTGACAGCATTCATGGACGAATTTAATCATCATATTTTTGAAATGGTTTCTGGCTCAGACGTCAATGAAAAGAAGGGTGGCATCGTTGCTATAGGTAATAATACTATTAGTTCAACACTATTTCTTATTTTTTCCAACTTCCTCACAAAAATATTTTTATAACATTTCAGATTCTGTTGATTCATTGAACATTTTTTGTTTACTGTGTTTGGAACATTTCAATTATTATTTTGGAGATGTGAATTTTATGTTTACCTTGAATTAAAATTTTCTGCTATTTATTCTATGCCAATTCAGAACTATCATAAATTATCAACTCATAAGTTTTTTTAATGACATTTCATTTTATTAAGTAAATTAGAATTTCTTGGTATCCAAAACAATGCTCTTAAACTATTAGAATCTTATTTACAGGGTCGTATCCAGACAGTATGTGTTAGCTCAGAGTTTTCCAAGCCAATTGTTGTACCACATGGCGTTCCTCAGGGGTCCATTTTTGGCTCTACTTTTCTGGTTATGATGAACGATATTGGGTTTAGCATTCGATCCAAGGTGGTATGCTATGCTGATGATTCATCATTAGTTACTGCTGATGTGGATCTCAGTGCTCTTGCACAAAAGATGTCCAGATGTCAGGGCGAGGCAGAAGCCTGGTTTAGGGCAACCGTCTATTTTGAATACAACCAAGACCCAGAAGCTAGTGCTTGGTTTGAGACAGATCAGTCAGAGTGCAAAAAGTGCTAAGCTTCTTGGCATTACACTAGATTATAAACTCACATGGATACTCATATAGAAGTGTCTGCTCCAAACTTAGTAGGGTTATATACCTTCTTCGAAGGCTCAGGGATTGTGTACCCGCACACTATTAGGAATGTGCTATTTCGCTTTTTTTCAGAGTGTCTTTTATGTACGGGTGGTCTTGTGGGTGTGCCCCGGATGTGCAAAGAGTTTCTTACTACAGAAAAAGGCTATAAGAATTATATCAGGTGCAGCGTATATGGAGCATTGCAGGCCATTATTTATAAAGAAAAAGTTATGACAGTTACAGATGGTAGCTTTCAAACTCCTTGGTACTTCAAGTAAAGAGGGATATAGGATCATATAGATGCAGAGTTGACATCCCAGCCATATACACGAAATAAGACAAAAATAGATGTACCTTACACAAGACTGAAAAAAGTATTAACTAGTCCTAATCATGTATCCTTGAAACTTTTTAATATTCTGCCAGACTCAGCCAGAAACTTGCCTTTAACAGTATTCCGACAAAACTTGAAACCTTCTCTTACAGTTCCCACTATACTCGCTTTCTGATTTCCTCCAGCTGCCAGTAGAGAATCATTTTTTGGAAACCATACGTGATAGTACTCTGTAGTATTTTATATTTTTATGTGTTTATATTTAAATAATGCATTATGTACGTTGGATTATTTTATTCTTGATATTATTGTTTTATTGACATATATGGAGGAAACCTTAAATAGAGGTTTCCAATAGCATTGTTTGGGTCCTAAATGGAATGAGACTTTTATTCTATTGTTCTGTTATTTTATTATGATGTTTTTATAATGTATATTTTGACGTTTCCGATAGCATTGTTTGTATGCACTAAAGGAATAAAAATCATTCTTATTCTTATTCTTATTGTGTTTTTTCCACAGTTTGCCTGATAGTAGCTGACGTTGGAAATATCAACAATAGGATAAGTAGGTTTGCCAACTATCTGAGAAACCTGCTGCCGTCCAATGATCAGGGAGTGATGGAGCTGGCCGCTAACACAGTTGGCAAGCTTGCATTGGTCTCGGGAACTTACTCAGCCGAATACGTTGAATTCGAGGTGAAAAGAGCTTTTGAATGGTTGGGCGGGGATCGGCATGAGGGAAAGAGACACGCAGCGGTAAGACATTTTTATACAACTCGACTCATTTTTTGAATTGAAATCAATAGCTTCAATTAAAAAATACTCAAACCTTGAAAAAACATTAGTGATAGCATTTCATATCAGAGTAGGCCTATCCAGTCAATTTCAATAACTCGTGTAATTATGATTGTTTTTTCACGAATATTTACATTAAATTCACTGTAAAATTTTTGTCAATTAATTTGTGTAACCTATTCAGTACAAAAAGAATTATAGTCGTTGCAATAATGGAGTTTTAGAGTCTCATACACGTTGTACTTCAAACAACGTTTATTAAGCAAACAAGTTATGTTTAATAAAAGTTTTATTTCAAGTTTCCATATTCTAAGCAAGATATCTGTTAACCTCATTTGAATGCAGATCTCTTTGAACTAACCTGACCAGAATAGGCTAATACAGTCGAACCTCTCTATAACGAACCTCCACTTAACGAAATCCTCTACACAACGAATTTTTACCTGGTCCCATGGCATTTTAGAGTTTTTGCTACTCATTTACCTCTATTTAACGAATTTCGGACCTCTCAACAACAAAGTTTTCTCTTGACTTCAACATACAAAGTGTAGTGTGTATAGGAAGCAGACGGTCATTTTCAAGGAATTCTCTAGTTTCACCAGAAAGGTCAATAGACTAAAAATAATGGCAATTCCGGTAGGAAGAAGGAAGAAGATAGAGTGGTAGACAGTCAATAGAGGGTGAAACACATGTCGGAAATTGAATGCAAGTTACTGGAAATTGAATTCCGAGAGCTTTCAAGTTGAAATAAAATTAATATTTTATCCAATTCCCTTCAATATTCTTATTATTTCATAAAGTGTTTCATCATCATTTTCCCATGTCATTTGGGGTGGGCTCTCCGTATCAATTTTCGCCATTCTTCTCTGTCTTTTGTCTTTTGTCGATGGGTTCATTATTGTAGACCAGGCAGGTGAACGACTGAACTTTTTTCTCATTCTTGCTTTTGTCACACATTTCAATTCTTTGAACTGACTATGATGATGATGATGATGATGACTGTGACTAACCTGAGGAGAAAAATCCGTCAGATCAAGAAGTTCTAGAAGCTTTCAAAATTATCAGGCAAGGATTAAAACTGAAAAATAGTGTACCAGACATGTTCGACTGTTTGAATAATTGTGAGTCGTTTATCAAACATGATGTTTTATTCAAATGCAGAATTCAACCGATATTACTCACTTTTCAAATATAAGAAAAATATTATAGTATTTATAGTGAAGATATTGACAAAATAACCGTATTTTGCGTTCCATCTAATAGTAGTGTAAAAAGTTGAAAAAATATCGCTACAGAATATGTACTTTGATTAAACTACTAATAGTACAAATCAAGCTTTCTGGAAATAAATTGGTGAGTTTACTTACTTATACGTTCTACAAATATTCAAAAAACAGTTTTTTATCGACAGCATGAATTTTCAAATTTCCATATTAATATTGGACTAATAGGTACCCTACCTACGTTCGCGATGATATGTTTCATGTACCATATTAATTATTTATCGCCGTGATACGATATTATAAGATCCATAGGATCGTGGCAGTTTTCTTGACAGAACCTCTCAATAACGAATACCTCTCGGCAGCGATTTTTTTCTCGGGATAATCAACTTCGTTATATAGAGGTTCGACTGTAATTAGGTACTAAGGTCATTAATATAAATAAATATTATTCAAATCAAAATATCGTTCAACCTCTTTTGAATGCAGTTTTCTTGGAACTAACCTGAACAGAATTAGGCTAATAATTAGGTATCAAGGTCATTAATATAAATAAATATTATTCAAATCAAAATATCGTTCAACCTCATTTGAATGCAGATTTCTTGGAACTAACCTGAACAGAATTAGGCTAATAATTAGGTATTAAGTTTATCCATATGAGTAATTAATTATCTTTCGAAAGAAATACAGATTTACTTGATCTAGATGTCGTTTCTCATAAATTTGTGATGTGGTGGGGCACTGGATTAGCATGATATCCTCTCCTGATGGTATTAAATGAGGATTGCTTTTTTTCAAGTAGACTGGAGAATCAAATGAGGCTATTAGTGTATGTGAGATTATTTATTTAAAAAATTCAGCATTCCTCATGAATGCTGACAGTTTGCAATGATTCTCATTATACAAAATACTAGTAGCTGATGCTGGTTAAGTATAGTAACCACTGGCATCCGATTAAAGTAAATTGTAACTTTTTCATTTACTAGTATCCTCTTCACTCGTCATAAATCCATTTTAAAACGATACTTGGTAAATATTCTATTACTTATATGACAATGATTCATAATTTCCAGGTGTTGGTGTTACGGGAATTGGCCTTATCAGTGCCCACATACTTCTTTCAGCAGTTCAACATTTCTTGAATTAATTTTCAATGCGATTCATGACCCAAAGCCTTTCATCAGAGAGGGCGCTGTCGAGGCACTGAGGGCAGCTCTTGTCGTCACCGCGCAACGAGAGACAGCTCGCAAACTCAAAAGCCCACCTGGTTAGTGATCATCACTTTTGCTCAATCATTCAAGTAGGCCTACAACATGAAGTTCAAGTTCGAGTTATCGGTTCAGAAAAAATAGGCTAATTGTGTTCATGAATCAAATGTGCAATTATAATCTTAATAATTATTCATCTATTTATACGGAGCTACTTGATAGTTTTATTTCTAGAAAGAATCACTCATCATATTTTTGATACTTGATAACTGTGTGATTGGCCGACATCGTTTGTGCCATAAAATAAAGAAATATTACCTACTAGTGATTCATTAAATCAATTAATTTGCTTTTATTAGACCTA
The DNA here is from genome assembly GCF_014356525.2 of Nilaparvata lugens. Lineage (NCBI taxonomy): Eukaryota > Metazoa > Arthropoda > Insecta > Hemiptera > Delphacidae > Nilaparvata > Nilaparvata lugens. Next base: position 32,759,474 of record NC_052504.1, read on the forward strand.
AAAGCAAGAGTTGACCAATAACTGGATTTTGGTTAGCTGGTCACTGTTGATGTGCTTGCTCAAAATCATACTGGATATAAAAAAAAATCATTTCCGTTCTTAAATTTTTAGAAATGTTTATTTATTTAATCATAGACAATAGATGTTTTAATTAGTTATCTTTATTTCAAGTAATAACTGGCTGCCACCTTTCTAGTGTTTGACGTTGTATTTAGATATTTCCAATTCTTCCCTAAAGGCTGCAGAAAAATATCAATCCCTAATTCCACACTTATTTGATATCAGCCTCATCTTTGAAAACGTCGTGTGGAATAATATTAGTTCATGCATCATATAGATGCATAATTACTCCATGCTGAATGAATTGATTGTTTCCGCCATCAAGTTTCCAAGTTATTAGTGGAAATAGAAACTAGGTAGTTGATAATACCACTGAACAGCTCTTTTTGAAAAAACAACATAAATAGGGGTCTTGAATTTCTTGGAAAACTTCCTACTCACGTGAAAAATTGTGAAGATCTCGATGTTTTTGAGAATGAGTAAAAGAGCTTTTTGATGCATGGAGTATGTGTAGAGAGAGTTCCCTTGTGTAATTTTTTTTATTATTTTTAGTGTTATGTGCTATAGTGAGGTCCACGTTATAATGGTGTGTCAGTATATCAATAAATCGTATTCAGTATACGATTGAAAATAGTGTTGCTATCCTTTTCTATCATGCAACAAAGCAGATAGCGCTATCTCTTTCTAGCTTTGCAATTTTGTCCGTTTGCCAGAATATTTTATTTTTACTTTTGACAGTGACTGTACAGAAGTCAACAAACAATTCTCAGCCGCCATTTTTTTTTCATTTAACCAAAATACTTCAGTACACAAGTCGTATAATTGATTTATAATGTATTTTTGAATAAATTAAATAATGTTTAAATATTACAGTATGAGAAACACAAATTTGATAACCAACCATCCTAAACTTCAGCCATGCTTCTGTTAGTTTACACGTATAGGTTAGGCCTACTCGTACCGGTATAAATACTATTAAAAGGTTATTTCAGAATTATTTCCATTCAAATTACTTATATTATGGATAGGATTTATATTTTTCCATTATCTTAAAAATAAATTGGAATAGAATACCTACCAAATAACTTAATTTCTGTTGTTTTGGAGTTCAGATTGGTGTATCACAGCTTTTTAAATAAGCCGCCATTTCAGGTTTGTATAAAAATAAAAATCTGATCTCAGTTATGGAAGCATTTTTGAATCAAATTATGGAAAAACATTTTTGATGAATTTAATTTGAGATGAAACTGATTATTTTATCAAGGAAATGAGAATTAGTATTAGATAAAATTTAATAGGATGAATTGAGTAACAGCTGTGTACACTCAGTAGCAAAATGAAGAGGAGACTTGGCAACCTCTTTCTCCTATCTTTCTTTAGTGCCATTAAAACGTGGACCTCACTATATACATTTTGACAATTCCCACACTAATAAAGAGTTTCTGGGAAGCTTTGATCGAATAGCAATCATTAGAATATGGATTACACGCGACATTGCAGAGTATTAAAATCCGTTAAATGTTTGTTTCAGTGTTTGATTTGATGCTATATATATATTCACATGTCAGATACTGGTAGGCCTAGGCCTACTGTATACTGGTTCTGTTTACTGGTACTGTAGTGTACTTAGGTAGTAGTACTTAGGTAGTGTATTACCCCCACACAGACAATATATCTACTTTGAATGGCTGAGACCGAAATGAAGCGTCTTCTAATTGAATGTGTTTGTTGATGTCAGGTATTCAAACTGCTATTACGACGCGATGAAAGGCTTTGAGGACATAGTGGCAAAGGGAATTAGCAAGGACGACCGCATACATGGCTCAATGCTGGTGCTGAATGAGTTGTTGCGCTGCAGCAATGTGCAGTGGGAGCGCACCTACGAGGGACTCATGCAGCGTATACAGTGCCAGCCGCCCCAGCCTGTGCCCGTAAGCCACTAATCAAATGAATTTGGTTTTGATTTAATCAAATACATCTGTGTTATATTTTATTTTCAAATCTACTCATTTATTATTTATTCAAATTTATTCATTGCTCAAAGAAACTATTCACTCTCAGCAAGTTTACATACTAATAAAATTATCAGAAACATTACTAATAGATTCAATGATGAGTATAGTTTGTTTTTTGCCCACATAATCTTTAGGGTAACCGTCCACTGGAACCGTATTCAACCGATCCGTTCGGCCATTGGATCAGTCGAATCTGCCGGCCGTCAACTCGGCCGAATACGGTCGTCCATTGGAACCGTTTTCGTCAGTCCAGTTCAGTAGTTGGCTGCTGCCAGAAAGTGAAGTTGCCATCTAGTTAGTATGGGAAATTATTTTTCTTTGTGTGTTTACAAAGATTTCATCCATCGAATGGATTTCGATGAGACTATGCTACTTGAAAGTACCTACTAATTATCAATTTATTTATTACATTCCACAATCACATTATCAATATATTATAACACAATCATATCTTCTTTCTAATTCCACATCAGTAGAATTTTCTACATTTTCCACTTGAATTCCGTTTTTTTCTCTTAGTTTTTTTTGTTAGAAACAAAATAGATTTAGTCATAAACACATTAAAATAACTGTTTAAATTCACAGGCTGTTATTAGACTATTCATTTATATCATCATACAAAAATCATTATTAAATATTTATTTATTAACTAAATATCAACAAAAGTAGAAGTATTCTATCTTAAAAACTTGAAATGATATTGTTTGATGACTTTGGAGGGTTATTTGAGTATGAACGCTATGACACAATTATTGAGTATGATGATGCGTTGAATTTTCAGCTGTCATTGAAATAGAACAATGCTTGTAAAACATCTTCATGACACAGAACAACTTGTGACAAAAACAAAAAAAAAGAAGACTGTGGAACAATTTCAGGTTAGGAACACTAGTTGTTGTCTCAGCTCGCTTAGTTAGTTCGGCCGGATAGAGCCAGAAAATCCCATTCAATTCGGATCGAAAAATTGATCGGCCGGAGACGGCCGTGCACTCATTAATAATATAATTACAAAATCCATAATGAATCTTATACAGGATTGGATTAAGATAAATGTTTATTTCAAATTATCTATCTCCATTATGTAGTATTGCAATCTTGTGTTATAAATTTAAAAAATGATTTGTCATAGCTTTCTTGTTCCTGTCTTTTTGAATTTGTCATTTGCTTTTAATTTTATTACTTTGTCTTATCGTTTGTAAAGATTGAGATGTGACCTTCCGTAATTGTATTTATTTTAGTGGTTTGAATAAGCTCTATTTTTTTGTAACCTAGTTGTTCAAACTCACTGCCGGCGCACAAGTTGTTCTTTGCTTGAAGTGCCATTTTTTAAATTTAGAATATTTATTTATCAATCTGTATTATTTTATGGCAAATAAATGAATTTGAATTTGAGTGATATTTAATAAAAAATAATGTATTCTAATTTACTAGGCTGGAATATATGACCAACAAAGTAGAGTGTAAAATTCATGAATAATACATAATAACTCATACATAATATAAATACTCATCCTATATTATTATTAGACGATTGCCTGTCTGACTAAACCATTATGAAATTGCTTATTTACTCTGAAATCCAACACCACGTCTCAATCATTAATCGACATTTATCAACATAATAAGTTCTACAAGTAATAACTTTATAACTAATAGGAGCATGATTTGTTTGCACAGGACTCGGTGAGCCTGCTGCCGCGACTGAAGTCGCCGCTGGTGAGCAAGTCGCGCAGCCACGTGAGCCTGGTGCGACGCGGCGTGGTGTCGGGCGCGACTGCGACTGCGGCCGCAGAGGGCAAGGAGCAGGCCTTCTACGAGAGTGCCGCCTGCCGCGCCCTGGTCGCCGACAACCTCTCCAAGATCTGCTACTCGGTGCTCAACCAGCGCCAGTCGCGCAGTCCGCACATCCAGCACACTTTGCTCACCATCCTGCCCCGCCTAGCCGCCTTCAACCGCGACAAGTTTGTGCAGCTCGTTTCCATCAGGTTTGTTCCATTACAATATAATAATCGTTGAATAATTACATTGGTACTCTATTCAATTATAAACGATTAAACTCTTCAGCAAAGTTAAGCTTGTGCGTTGGACAAGCTTAGCTTTGCTGATGCATGTATTTAAAATTCATCCAAAGGTGCATTTTCGTTTGTGCGTAAACTTCCGCAGTCGACGACGACAAGCATTGTTGACATTCATATTGTCAAAATTTCAAGTGTGCTAAAACAGCTGATCAAATAACTTTTCATTATTTGTGTTTATGATTCAAGAATCAAAACATTTCTAATTAACATATTGCCATTTAAAAGTATAAAAAAGTATTAACTCAACCTCCACCATTAAAACATAATCTTTCAGGTTATTTAGACAAAATTGAAATCCACCCAATCTGTGATCGGCACCCTGTCGTGGTCGACGACGGCATTTACGCATAAACGAAAACCCAGCTTTAAGCCTGAGCCAGAGTAGGTCCACTCACTTTCATCCTTCCCATTACTCACACAAGAGTCTGCATCATTCTTAGAAAAATCTCTTTACGTGCCTTTTTAAGCTATCTAAGTTGTATTTTCCCAGTGGATTGGTTGAACAATAACTGAATGAGAAATTAAGTACAGTTTTTATTCGACTTTGGGGAAGATTAAAGTTTTTGTTGCCAAATGAAAATAATTGTCGATGGGAGGTTTAAATTACAGATTTTTTCTTGATAGTAAGAGTTTATTCATGAATAATAATATCTTGATTCTTTGTTGATAATTTGATACCCCTTCGAATCATAGTAATATTACTGGCCCCACTTGATCAGTTGAATTTGAGTGATATTCGCGCGTATAGTTCAAGGAATTAGCTGTTGTTCAGTTCTTTGAAGGTATTTGAATTATTCTAAGAAACCGATTGTTACTTGAATGGGTAGCTTCTTATACATTTCTACCTGTTTTATCGTATTCAATCTTAATCATTATAAACAATTTTGGAGATACTAATAATGTCATGTTTTATTTATTTCAGACACTTTAACGCAAATAGTGATACTATGACAAGCTGCCTGATGGAGAGCATGAACTACCTGCTGGCGACACTGCAGGGCCGCGAGCGAGCCGATAGAGCTCTGGCGTTCACTACCATTGGTCTCATAGCTGTAGCTGTGGAACACCATATTCAGCCCTTTCTTCCCAAAATAATGGAGGCCATACGAACATCTCTCCCGGCCAAGGTTGGTAAATCGATAATTATCATAATATCCATCATATTAACATAACTATCACATTATCTGTTATAATAGATAATGTGTGGCATTATGAGTTTGACATAGATTCATTATTATGTATCTAGTTATGTCTGGCATAAATTCATTATTATGTACCGAATATCATTGTATAGATTCATCATTATCGATCAAACAAGATTCACATCGAAAATGAAGTTTTAAGTTTTCTTCTTAACTTGAGATTACTAATGCCGGCTGCACCCGCTACGGTCAATTCGAAGGCCTGCCTCCAGGAGCCTGGCCTGAAGAATGAAAATAATAGATAAGCCAACATCTTCAATCAATCCACTATAAAATTGCAGAACAATAAAGAGAATTTCATTCTTTAGAATAGGTAAACCCTAAAACTAAAATACTTTCGTGTAAATCTTATATGTTGATTTTCTAGATTTATAAATTCAATTCAGAAAAACAATTATTTATCGTTTTCTGTTTCCACATCAATTTTTTGGATTCAATATACCAATACTTTATATTGATTCCAGTATATGTAACAATCTATTCTTTAAAAATTTCTCTTATTTCAACTATAAGTCCATTTATTGAAAATAGTTTGAATTTCTACTCTTCCTGTGCATTGAAACTGGCTAACCACATGCTGAAAGTGTAAATTAAGACCAACCTGTATGAAATTGATACCATGCTATCCATCTAACCTCTAACGTATATTTCCAGTATTATTTGTTCAAACATCAATGATATACGCACACAATCATTAAATGATTGGAAATTGGAAAATATACAGACAGCCCTTAGTATTTAATTTCAGAATTTTTGTTAAGAAATTAGTCCAAAACGAACAAATCAAATTAAATTCTGATTTGCATTTTATTACATTTTTTTATCAGGTTTAATAATTAGACAATTATTGTCTTTCCTATTTATTAACTAATTCAGTGTTTATAAAATTCAAGGTACTTAAATATTTATTTGCAAATTCAGTTATGTTTTAGCTTCATCGTATTCTTCCATTAGCTAATTAAAATATCCCATACATCAAGGTCTTTACAATACAAATTTCTTCACAATACGAAGGTCATTATACAAATTTTGTATAATACGATGTACAGTACGATTTATAATTTAATGAAATTGTAATTATTGAATGATATTGTTGAACAGGAAACGCCGAGCAAGAAGCGCTTGTCAGGCCTGGAGCCGAGTGTGCTGGTGTGCGTGACGCTGCTCAGCCACGCGGTGAAACAGCTGATGCAGAACGACGTGCACCAGCTGTTGGAGCCCATGCTGGCCACTGGCCTCAGTCCCGCACTCACCACCGCACTCAGGGAGCTCGCCGCCAATATTCCTCAGCTCAAGCGCGACATCTCCGAAGGTCCGATTGAACAATCAATCTTTAATATAATTAAGGAAAGAATTGGCTTATACACGTACGGGATAGGAAATTCACGAATGAATGCAAGACGAATCATCACTGTGTGAACTACTGGACTGATTAACTTGAAATTTTGCATTTATATTCTTAGTCTACCGTGGATGGTTATAGGACTATTCTAAATTCTACAAGATTTCATTAGGTCAAGTTTCCAGTTTGTCAAGGTTTTAATTAGACCCTTGCGGAGCATGTGTTACCTGCTAGATTTCCTGGACCTTGTAAAGGACAGCAGCAGTTGGTTTGCCTAACTAACATACTTGGAACACTCAATAAGCTTCGGTTGACGTGTGAGGTTCTTTGAACCTTTGGATCTTTGAATCCGTTATATTTTATTTCAAAAACATAAACATAAACATACCTGCTAGTCATCAATAATTTAATTCAATTCAACACGAAATAAACAAAAGAAAACAAAACACAAAACAGTACAATCAAAATACATATGTCTAATAATACTAATACAAAAGAATAGGCTTCATGGTGGGGTGTGCTGAATAGAAAGAAAAGAGGAAAAATAACCAACTATGGTTTTCCATGTAATAGGCTGACAGAGGGTATAGAAGTAAGGAATGGAGGGTGAAGTGGAGCGAGCACCCGTGCAAACTGTCACCAGTCCTTGTCAGTAAAATCATTGCTTACAGTTCAAAGTGAATCTGACGATAGGTAGATTGGGGTGAGAGAAGGTTTGTTTTGTACCGTATTTTATTTCAGTCCAATCGTTTGGTGAAAAAGGGTCTCTAATGACATTAGAATAGATAGATTGTACGTTCAAAAATTTGGTCAAATATCTTTGACAAACTTCTATCAAAGTTTTGATTCCCTATTTGAGACCCGTGTACAATAGATCTATCAAAGATTGAGTTGTCTACTATGATAAAAAATTACCATTTTGATAATTTTCTTGTAAAAAAAATTCTTTTCAAATCTTGAAAGATTTAAACGATCTTTGATGACTATCAAAGATCGGCCATCAAAGATCTTTGATAATGTAATGGGGCTCTACATTAACTAATATAGGAACTTTATTTCTTATTCATTTAGGGTTATTTGTTACTCCAAATTCACCCAAAAAATGTTCATTGGAGAACATTAGATGCCGAGTTTTGGTTTCCCGGTGTTTCGGGGTCCATCCAGTACCTCCGTAAACAAAGCCGTAGTGCATTCGTGTGACGTCAGCAAAGGTAGGGCTCCTAGACCATTAAAAACTAGCTGATATAGATCAGCTGAAATCTACGAATTTTTATTGGTGTAGGAGCCCTACCTGTGCTTGCGTCATCAGAATGCACTACGGCTTTGTTTATGGAGGTAGTGGTCCATCACAATGTTTTCGAGCAAATTTGGATTCTTCTAGACGAACCTTCATATTCCTAACTGAAGCTAAAAGTTGTTCTCAAATGACCGAACTGAAATATTTGGAGAAGAAAGGATTTATCCATCTATTCCATATTGTACAATTATTGAATTTTACTCAAAACTAAACCATAGATTAATTATTTGTGTCCCAATCTTACAATTTTTTGCATAAAACTCCAATAGAAAAGATATTTTTGAAAATTCAAATGAAATGAAAATGATAATAATTATCTCTTATGATTTTTTTCGAACTTGAGATGTGTGCATGAGCAATAATTTAGAATAATTGATAGAACACTAATACTTGTCTCTGCCTACTCGAGTCAAGCTGGTTCGAATTAATTGAAGAGGTTAGTTACCTTCTCCAGATGAAGACTAAGATGGAGTATATTATTCTGTTCTGGTATGAATAGATATATGACTAGGATAGTATATTCGTATTAAAACTTTCAGATTTATTTCAACTTTGCCTATTCTGTATTGCAGGCCTTCTGAAAATGCTGTCTCAAGTTCTAATGCAGAAGCATTTGCGCCACCCGGGGATGCCAACTCACATTCCGTCTGCGTCGTCGTCTCTCCACATGCCAGTCGATGCTCAAGATGTCCCTTCAATTGTTCTGGCCCTCAGGATCCTTGGAAGCTTCAATTTTGACGGTAAAAATATGTTTGAAATAGAATCGCTTAGTACTAGTAGTATCCTATTGGTTCCCCTCTATCATTTGCAATCGTAAAACTTTTTATTATGCAATTTGTATAGTATTTTGACGATAATTGAAATGCATATTAAACATATTTCCCCATAGTTAAATCCTTATAGTGAAGTTATCGTTTTAATTCAAGTTAGTTTATTCTCATTCTTGTCACATGATGCTGTTGGTTTTCACACTTTTTAATTGCATAAACTATGCAATTTTGTTTGACATTGTAAGATTATTCAAATGCGTATTGAAAATACTCGTTTTTCCACCAGGTAGAAGTCATAGTAAATCTGAAGTTCAAATCATTCAAATGAGTCTAGTTTCATGTTAACCACATATTTCTATATTGATGGAGTAAGCTCAAACAGCAAATTAATTATTCGTCAAACTATTTCAAAAATTTCAGATTTAACATTATTTACAAAAAGTCATTAATAGAATTTTTTTTTTACATTCTTCAAATTTAAAATAGAAGTTCATAAAACATGAATAGAAGATCATAAAAATGAATGCTCATCGTAGATTTGTAGAGCTTTGTTTTCTCTTCAATTTGATGTATTATTTCACTACTTAATGTTTTTCTTCTATTGTTATAGCAGATTCAATGTGGGGGTGAAATTTTAATTTTCTAACGATTGCTCACTTGACAATGAAATTTGAGTCTGGAAAATCTGGTACACAATTTTTGACTTTGTAGCTTAATGAAGACTAGTTGGGAGGTAAACATAGCAAAAATACGCATCTCTAGCTAGCCCGTCTATTGAAGGTGTGGAACTGCTAAGTTGACACTTGTTGCAAAGGTGAAAATTTCACCCCCCCCCCACATTGAGTCTGCTATAACAATAGAAGGAAAACATTAAGTAGTGAAATAATACATCAAATTGAAGAGAAAACAAAGCTCTACAAATCTACGATCAGCATGGATTTTTCCCATCGATATTCAAAAAGTTATAAGAGCAAAAATAGCAAAAAATTGAAGGAAAATGTGTTTTTTTTTCAAAAATGTTACATCTTTTACAGTGGATATCTCGAAAAGTGAAAGAGATATAGAAAAAGTTGTCAGATCAACATTGTAGGAAATTATGTAAGCTTTAATCTCTTATAGAATAGTTATGTCTGTAAAATGCATAATTTTCGAGTTATATGCGAGAAACCAAAAAATGGTACCTTTGAAACACCCCCCACCCACTCAGCACAAGGGGTAGGGGTAGGGGACTTTTGATATGTTTACCTCCTCACTACCCTAAACAGAACTGCGGGGTCAAAAATTGTCTTCCAAACTTTTCTCTCTTTAACACGTCGTTGACTGGGCTATACTATTTTTTATAAAACTATTGTATCAACTCTCCAACGAGGAAGTAATCAACCATAATAATTTTGCTTCCATTTGTAACACTATAACAGTATCAGATTGATGAGCATTCCAACTATTTAACAATTTGATCAGATGATAAGATGAATAATGATCAACTTCTGTAAAAATCGTGCTTACATGAAATATTTTTACTACGGTACCTATATTAACATTAGTATTTTACAACCAGTAAATTTTACTACCTATATTACTATTTTTACAACCATTGGACCAAAGAATTTATAAAGATTTGAATGCGTCTCGAGCATGGAAAGCATGTCTTTCTTCTCTATAGTGAGGTCCACATTATAATGGCAGTGAAGAAAGATAGGAGAACAACGTTGCCAAGTCTCTCCATTTTGCAACTGAGTGTACACAGCTGTTACTAAATTCATCCCATTAAATTTGATCTAAAAATAATTATCATTTCCTCAATAAAATAATCAATTTAATGTCAAATTAATCAAGAAAATATTACATTTTTTCATAATTTGATTAAAAAATTTGCTTCCATAACTGAGATCAGATTTTTATTTTTATACAAACCTGAAATGGCGGCTAATTTAAAAAGCTGTGATACACCAATCTGAATTTCAAAACAACAGAAATTTAGTTATTTGGTAGGTATTCTATTCCAATTTCTTTCAAAAATTATAGAAGAATATAAATGCTTTTTAAAATAAGTAATTTCATTGGAAATAATTCTGAAATAAACTTTCAATTATTATTTATACCGGTACAAGTAGGTCTAACCTAAACGTGTAGGCTAACTGAAGCATGGATAAAGTCTAGGATGGTTAGTTATCAACTTTTAAAATGCCATTTCAGGTATTTTAATTTGTGTTTCTCATACGGTGATGCCTAAAAATTATTTCATTATTTCAAAAACTTCAGATTTAACATTATTTACAAAAAGTCATTAATAGTAATTTTTTTTACATTCTTCAAATTTAAAATAGAAGTTCATAAAACATGAATAGAAGATCATAAAAATGAATGCTCATCGTAGATTTGTAGAGCTTTGTTTTCTCTTCAATTTGATGTATTATTTCACTACTTAATGCTTTTCTTCTATTGTTATAGCAGATTCAATGTGGGGGGTGAAATTTTAATTTTCTAACGATTGCTCACTTGACAATGAAATTTGAGTCTGGAAAATCTGGTACACAATTTTTGACTTTGTAGCTTAATGAAGACTAGTTGGGAGGTAAACATAGCAAAAATACGCATCTCTAGCCCGTCTATTGAAGGTGTGGAACTGCTAAGTTGACACTTGTTGCAGATGTGAAAATTTCACCCCCCCCCCACATTGAGTCTGCTATAACAATAGAAGGAAAACATTAAGTAGTGAAATAATACATCAAATTGAAGAGAAAACAAAGCTCTACAAATCTACGATGAGCATTGATTTTTACGATGCATTGTTGAAGAGTTGTAGGCCCTGAAACATCAAACAATAGGATTAAAAGCTGTTTTTTTAAACAATTTTACACTTTTAAGAGAGAAAAAAATAAATTCGTATGGCTTTTGTTGGTGGGGAGTTCCCTTTCGGGAATGTTCCACCGCCTGAATATATAATTTAAGCCGTCAATGGGCCTTACGACTGTCATACTTCAGCCATAATTAACATTAATTTTAAGAGAGAATATCTCGAAAACTGTTTGAGATATCACAAATCACAACAGAACAAATATTGTAGAGAATTTATCAAGCTTCATTTCTGAATAGTTAGTCATGTCGGTTGAACGCATTTTTCTCAAGATATGAGCGTGTAAGCAAAACATTGAAAAATGCAACTTTTAAACCACCCTCATCCCTTTAGCACAAGGGGTAGGGATGGGAACTTTTGATATGTTCACCCCCTAACTGGTCCCAACAAAGCTGCGTCAAAAATTGTGTTTACAACATTCTCTCCAAATTCCTTTGTCAATTGGTCTATTTTTGCAAAACTGAAGATCTCACACTCAACACTGAAGCTGCTGCAACAGTCGTGGGAATGTGCGTAAATATGTGAAATTTAGGATTTGATGCTCTGCAAGATCATGATCAGCATGGATTTTTCCCATCGATATTCAAAAAGTTATAAGAGCAAAAATAGCAAAAAATTGAAGGAAAATGTGTTTTTTTTTCAAAATGTTACATCTTTTACAGTGGATATCTCGAAAAGTGAAAGAGATATAGAAAAAGTTGTCAGATCAATATTGTAGGAAATTATGTAAGCTTTAATCTCTTATAGAATAGTTATGTCTGTAAAATGCATAATTTTCGAGCTATATGCGAGAAACCAAAAAATGGTACCTTTGAAACACCCCCCACCCACTCAGCACAAGGGGTAGGGGTGGGGACTTTTGATATGTTTACCTCCTCACTACCCTAAACAGAACTGCGGGGTCAAAAATTGTCTTCCAAACTTTTCTCTCTTTAACACGTCGTTGACTGGGCTATACTATTTTTTATAAAACTATTGTATCAACTCTCCAACGAGGAAGTAATCAACCATAATAATTTTGCTTCCATTTGTAACACTATAACAGTATCAGATTGATGAGCATTCCAACTATTTAACAATTTGATCAGATGATAAGATGAATAATGATCAACTACTGTAAAAATCGTGCTTACATGAAATATTTTTACTACGGTACCTATATTAACATTAGTATTTTACAACCAGTAAATTTTACTACCTGTATTACTATTTTTACAACCATTGGACCAAAGAATTTATAAAGATTTGAATGCGTCTCGAGCATGGAAAGCATGTCTTTCTTCTCTATAGTGAGGTCCACATTATAATGGCAGTGAAGAAAGATAGGAGAACGACGTTGCCAAGTCTCTCCATTTTGCAACTGAGTGTACACAGCTGTTACTAAATTCATCCATTAAATTGATCTAAAAATAATTATCATTTCCTCAATAAAATAATCAATTTAATGTCAAATTAATCAAGAAAATATTACATTTTTTCATAATTTATTTTTATACAAACCTGAAATTGCGGCTAATTTAAAAAGCTGTGATACACCAATCTGAATTTCAAAACAACAGAAATTTAGTTATTTGGTAGGTATTCTCTTCCAATTTCTTTCAAAAATTATAGAAGAATATAAATGCTTTTTAAAATAAGTAATTTCATTGGAAATAATTCTGAAATAAACTTTCAATTATTATTTATACCGGTACAAGTAGGTCTAACCTAAACGTGTAGGCTAACTGAAGCATGGATAAAGTCTAGGATGGTTAGTTATCAACTTTTAAAATGCCATTTCAGGTATTTTAGTTTGTGTTTCTCATACGGTGATGCCTAAAAATTATTTCATTGTTTCAAAAATACATTTTAAAATCAGTTATACGACTTGTGTACTAAAGTATTTTGATAGAATGAAGAAAAAGAATGGCGGCTGAGAATTGTTAGTCTATTTTTGTACAGTCACTGACAAAAGTAAAAATAAAATATTCTGGCAAACTGACAACATTGCAAAGCGAAAGAGAGATAGCGCTATCTGTTTTGTTGTATGATAGGAAAGGACAGCAAAAGTATTGTCAATTGTACACTGCCATTATAACGTGGACCTCACTATAGTACAATTTCTCTTTCTCAAAAATTTCTTCTCAAGAATAGGGTGCTAAATTCCAAAATTGCACTTTTAAATTGATACAGGTGAAATGTGATTAATAATGATAGAAATACTCGATGTATATTGATGCATTTATGTGCAAACATTGTATTGATTGATTGATTGATGTGATGTGATGTTGGTAGGTCACTCACTACTGCAGTTTGTGCGTCGCTGTGCCGAGCACTTTTTGACCAGCGAGCAGCAGGAGGTGCGCCTGGAGGCGGTGCGCACATGCAGCCGCCTGCTGCGACTGGCCATCGAGAGCCAGGCCAGGGGCGGCACTGGAGGTGGGGGCAGCAGTCAACACTCGCACACCGTCACCAACACGGTAGCTGACGTGCTCAGCAAGCTGCTTGTCGTCGGCATCACCGATACAGGTCAATACGACTAACATATTGATAAAGGCATTTCTAAATTTACAATACTGCTGGTATTCAGTACCATGAATATTTCAGTATCTATTGTATTGGAAAGACTTACAGTTACAAAAGCACAAAATATATTTAGTTTACACGTTCTTAAAAATCTAAAAAAACTATTATATTTCTCCATGAAATTAATTTATCATGTTAATGTGTTTAACTATACATTTATCTATAATGTATATTATATTGATGAACTTATTTGTTAATTATTTAAATTTATTTTTTCGTTTATAGGCTGTTTGTTCATTAATTCTTTTGTTTATTTGTATGGTTACAAGTGGAAGAATATTACAGAATCTAACATCTAAAAGAGATTTTCAAAATTCTAAAAAATTGCATTAAACTCCTAATATGATAGATCATATTCTATCAGGAATGAAGAGTTGACCAGTCATCTTGAATTCACAACATTTGAATGGAAATTTAAATAGGATTAATACAGTCATTGATCTTCAGCAATAGTAAAGTACTTTCAAGAATCATATTCAAGTATAAATCACCTTCGACATGAATTTGTTCGTTTTCAATTCATTATGATTGTCTTGTTTTTGGAATAGATAGTGAATAGACACGGCCATTGCTTGGATGAATTCTTCCCATTTTATAGGCCAATTTACACTTTCGTAAGTGTGAACTCATGTTCACAAAAAGAATGTTTTCATTCTCAAAAAAAGAATGTTAAATTACCTACACATCAATAATTTCCTAGAGAAAAATCAGTTTGGTTTTCAGCATGGAAAGTCTACAACTGATGCAGTTATCCTCCTAACTAAATTGAAAACTTCAACTCTAAACAAAAAACTTTGGCTGTATTCTTAGATCTAGCAAAAGCGTTTGATACTGTCCCTCATAGCATTTTATTGAAGAAATTAAATAATTGTGGGATAAGAGGCTTATGTATGAACTTCTGAAAAGCTACCTTCAGGACAGAAAACAAACATTAAACTTGAATGGTACATCAGTTACAGATCAATCATCTAGTTTTGGTCTACCGCAGGGTACAGTTCTGTCCCCGGTATTATTTTTGATCTACTTGAACGATGCTCTAAAATTAAAAATACCACATTGTACCCAAATTTCATTTGCTGATGATACAGCCTTAGTTTTTTCGGGTGAATCCTGGCGCCAAGTATACCAATCTGCGAATGAGGGTTTAAAAATTATGAAGAATTGGATGGATAATCATATTCTAACTGTTAACTTGAAAAAAACAAAGTATATCACTTTTTCTCCGACACTAGCAGGTCAACCTGAGGACTCATTGCATTTGAAAATGCACTCTGATCCTCACTGCTTGAATGATGGGTTGAACTGTTTGTGCCAACAAATTGAAAAAGTTAATTCTATAAAATATTTGGGAGTGATGGTGGATAGATATTTGAAATGGGATACTCATATGAATTACCTATCTTCTAAACTTAAATTTCTTATTTATAGTTTCTACAAAGTAAATCAATTGAAAGACCTGGATGTAAAAAGATCAATTTATTTTGCGTATGCCCACTCGCTGTTTCAATATGCGATTGAAGCTTGGGGTGGTGCATATGAT
This sequence comes from Nilaparvata lugens, assembly GCF_014356525.2. NCBI lineage: Eukaryota > Metazoa > Arthropoda > Insecta > Hemiptera > Delphacidae > Nilaparvata > Nilaparvata lugens. The sequence goes on from NC_052504.1 coordinate 32,775,200, forward strand.
TGTCACTTTAATAAAGTCTTCACACTACAAAAGCATCTTATAAGGGCAGCACTTGGTAAACCAAGACGATACCCAAGCAAGAAACTTTTTGAAGAATTAAGTGTTCCCACACTAAGACAGATGTATGTAACTAGGATTGTTTTGCACTTAAATAAGAATAGAAGTAATCTAGAAATTAGAAATATACCGTACCAAACTCGTTCATTAGCATTAAATAATTTCAATATCAACTTAATAAAACTAGTAGTTTGTTGACACCAATTCACCTATCTTTGCAATATATTTTCAAACAAAATTCCGATAAAACTAATTAATTCAAAAATTACTAAAGCACTTATCAAGGAAATAAATGTATGGGTTGAGCAGAATATATATTTTACAATGCCTAAATGTTAATAAATCTATTCATGATTCTTATGAGTTTTGAATGTCTTTCTACCTTTGTATTATTTATGAAAATTGATTAAGCACTGGGATGTGCTCACAACTGAAAATTTCATTTTTTATTGTATTCTTCTTCATTAGTTTGCATTTAGAAGATTTAAATGTAGGCTGTATGACTTGTTTTTGGTTATCACCTGTATAATTGGTTTTAACACGAAATTATTCAATTCTTATCATTGTATTATTTATAATTGTATATTATTACATAGGTATATATTTTTTCCATTTTTACTTTCCTTGCCCTACTACCATAGGTAAGGAAAGTATGCTTTCCAAAAAAAATTAAGGTACCCCAATTTCAAGTTTTCTATACGTTTCAAGGTCCCCTGAGTCCAAAAAACATGATTTTTGGGTATTGGTCTGTGTGTGTGTATGTGTATGTGTGTGTGTGTGTGTGTTGTGTGTGTGTGTGTATGTGTGTGTATGTGTGTGTGTGTGTGTGGTGTGTGTGTGTGTATGTGTGTGTGTGTGTGGTGTGTGTGTGTGTGTGTTGTGTGTGTGTGTGTGTGTGTGTGTGTGTGTGTGTGTGTGTGGTGTGTGTGTGTGTATGTGTGTATGTCTGTGAACACGATAACTCCATCCTAATTAACCGATTGACTTGAAATTTTAAACTTAAGGTCCTTATACCATGAGGACCGACAATAAGAAATTCAATAAAATTCAATTCAAGATGGCGGAAAAAATGGCGGATAATTACTAAAAAACCATGATTTTCACGTTTTTCTCGAAAATGGCTCTAACGATTTTCTTCAAATTTATACCATGGATAGCTATTCATAAGCCTATCAACTGGCATGAGTCTCATTTCTGGGAAAATTCAGGAGCTCCGTAATATTCTTGAGAAAAATGGCGGATAAACTAAAAAGCCATGTTTTTCACGGTTTTCTCGAAAACGGCTCTAACGATTTTCTTCAAATTTATACCATGGATAAACTATTTATAAGCCCTATCAACTGACATGAGTCTTTTTCCTGTGGTACTAATGGGGGGTCCACCCAATCCTTGAGAAATGGACTTTGTAACCTCCTTCTCGTGCATGAGGTAGGTAGGAACACGGTTTTTACTTTTTCTTCTTCCATATACCGTGGGTAGGTAGAGCAGTTTATAAAAAGAACACAGCCATAGTCAAGATATTTCATCTGTAGAACAGCTGTTTTGACGAATTTCAAAAAAAAAAACATCGAATTTCACAATATTTACATAAAGGAAAAAGTACCCTGAAAACAATTGTATATTGATGCATTTATGTGCAAACATTGTATTGATTGATTGATTGATGTGATGTGATGTTGGTAGGTCACTCACTACTGCAGTTTGTGCGTCGCTGTGCCGAGCACTTTTTGACCAGCGAGCAGCAGGAGGTGCGCCTGGAGGCGGTGCGCACATGCAGCCGCCTGCTGCGACTGGCCATCGAGAGCCAGGCCAGGGGCGGCACTGGAGGTGGGGGCAGCAGTCAACACTCGCACACCGTCACCAACACGGTAGCTGACGTGCTCAGCAAGCTGCTTGTCGTCGGCATCACCGATACAGGTCAATACGACTAACATATTGATAAAGGCATTTCTAAATTTACAATACTGCTGGTATTCAGTACCATGAATATTTCAGTATCTATTGTATTGGAAAGACTTACAGTTACAAAAGCACAAAATATATTTAGTTTACACGTTCTTAAAAATCTAAAAAACTATTATATTTCTCCATGAAATTAATTTATCATGTTAATGTGTTTAACTATACATTTATCTATAATTTATTATTATATTGATAAACTTATTTGTTCATTATTTAAATTCAATTTTTTCGTTTATAGGCTGTTTGTTCATTAATTCTTTTGTTTATTTGTATGGTTACAAGTGGAAGAATATTACAGAATCTAACATCTAAAAGAGATTTTCAAAGTTCTAAAAAATTGCATTAAACTCCACATAGATCATATTCTATCAGGAATGAAGAGTTGACCAGTCATCTTGAATTCACAACATTTGAATGGAAATTTAAAATAGGATTAATACAGTCATTGATCTACAGCAATAGTAAAGTACTTTCAAGAATCATATTCAAGTATAAATCACCTTCAACATGAATTTGTTCGTTTTCAATTCATTATGATTGTCTTGTTTTTGGAATAGATAGTGAATAGACACGGCCATTGTTTGGATGAATTCTTCCCATTTTATAGGCCAATTTACACTTTCGTGAGTGTGAACTCATGTAACACATTTTAATTAGCCTATTAATATGAAATTCTTGTTATAAAATGTCTCTTGATTTATATATCAATAAATTCATAGCTCTTATACTTTCACGTACAATAATTTAGTGAATGATTGATTCTTAACCAGATTCTGTTCTATTGCAGATGCTGATGTGCGATTCTGGGTGATGGCATCGTTGGATGAGACCTTTGATCAGCAGCTGGCTCAGGCTGAGAACTTGAGTGCTCTATTCGTTGCAATGAACGACGAAGTCTTCGAAATCCGAGAAATGGCCGTCTGCACCATCAGTCGTCTGTCTTCTTTTAATCCGGCTTACGTGATGCCGTCTCTTCGAAAGACTCTTGTCCAGGTTGGTTATTACTTATTAGTTCACTTTATTTAGGCTAATGAAAATCTTGTTTGTTTGTAATAGCTTTCCTAAAGACTCATAAGATAATGCATAAGTTTCAAATAATTCCTTAATACAAAAAATAACTAAAACTATAGTAAGGTCCACGTTATAATGGAAGTGGAAAAAGAAAAGGAGACAGCGTTGCCGATTCTCTGCCTTCCCACTGTCTTCTATAGAGTATAACTGATACCGGTACATCTGATACAATATTAACTCTATTCGTGCGTAAGTTGATCAATTATATTTTCTTCGTCATCACAATATATTTTTCAATGATCAAATAATACATTTTCATAATTGAGATTTATTATTTCGTTAATGAATTATTTTTCTACACTGTTAATAATCTGGCAACTTTGCGGAGTTGGATAGTACTAATTGCTGTGTCGAATGATAGACAAGGTTGACAACACCAATGTTAATCAAATACTGCCATTATAACGGGGACCTCACTATAATGAGAACTAAATGAATTTGTTTGTAATAGCTTCCTAGAGACTCATCAAAGAGTAGGAATTCAAAGCATTCTTCTACACTAAAAACTAAGACCAATGATAACTAATTGAATTTGATTCGTTAATATGATAACACATGAAATTTTAATGGATAAAACATGAAATTTTAACGATTTCCGTTATTGTTTGCAGTTTCTAACCGAACTTGAGTATAGTGGTATGGGACGAAACAAAGAGCAAAGTGCCAGGATGTTGGATCACTTGGTGTTGAACGCTCCACGGCTGGTTCGACCCTACATGGAGCCTATACTCAAAGTGCTTGTGCCAAAGTTGAAGGAACCGGAGCCCAATCCCAGTGTTGTAATCAGTGTTCTCACAGCTATTGGAGATCTGGCTGAGGTATGTTGAATAAATAATGGATAAATTCCACATTGTGTTTTCAATTGAATAAGCATACGACGTTTGCTTGGATATGACTGTGGTGAGTGATGATGAATGCCTGGCAAAATGGAAATCGAACCCACGACTATAGCAGTGAATGCAAAATTGAGTTGAGTCGCTCCAGGCTTCAACGTGCTCAGAATTCAATAATTTCATTCAAGGTTTGTATTTTTTAATACAATAAACGGATAAATTTTCAATATCAGGTGAGTTGAAGCTCCAATTACATCTCATGGACAGGAAAACTGATATTTATGGTCTTGTTGTGTTCAGACAACAGAGCAGTTCAAACCCATCTTTACTGTTAAAGAAATTCAATGTCTTGCTCTTGATTATCAATCTTAGTTGCTTTCACTATGAGTCTAGACAAACATAATGTATACTTTTCATCCATGTGTATCGATTTTATGGTGAAAATGCTGTAATAAATTTCATTCCCAGCTCATTCGCAAAGTAACGCGTAATTCAAATTCAAATTTTATTTATTCAAACTCACAATATTTACAATCAGAATCAATAAGAAAAACAAAAACACACAGCTCAGTAGGTTAAAAAATAATTAATACAATAAATACTGGTATGTTTTATTAGAAAGAAATTCGTGAATTGGAAAAAAAATTACTACTTGTCGGAAGTATACAATACTCCACGTTTGCAAGTAGGAATGAATATCACTTTAATTAATTTTAAATTTATGAATAAATGGAAAAAGAAGAAGAAGAAGAGAGAAAGAAAAGACTAGCAACCATTCACTCTCACATTCACTCTTCTTGCAATTCATTCTAATCCATTATCTCATCTTATTCAATCTTCTTGGATTTGCCATGAACATCTGCATTCAGATTTCCTTGCGAATTCCCCATCAAATTATTACAACTTGAAAATTCACACTTTCCTTGTCCGTCTGCTAACATTGATATGAAGTGTGAAGTCTCTTCTGTACCTCCAGTAAACTTTGAATCTCTTAATGTCTGTTCTTTTCTGTAATAAAAAATAACCCTTTTTTACTTTCCTTGCCCTACTACCATAGGTAAGGAAAGTATTGCTTTCCAAAAAAATTAAGGTACCCCAATTTCAAGTTTTCTATACGTTTCAAGGTCCCCTGAGTCCAAAAACATGATTTTTGGGTGTTGGTCTGTGTGTGTGTGTGTGTGTATGTGTGTGTGTGTGTGTGTGTGTGTGTGTGTGTGTGTGTGTGTATGTGTGTGTGTGTGTGTGTGTGTGTGTGTATGTGTGTATGTCTGTGAACACGATAACTCCATTCCTAATCAACCGATTGACTTGAAATTTTAAACTTAAGGTCCTTATACCATGAGGATCCGACAATAAGAAATTCAATAAAATTCAATTCAAGATGGCGGAAAAAATGGCGGATAATTACTAAAAAACCATGTTTTTCTCCCTCAGGAAAATTGTTGCCCTCGGCTTCGCCTCGGGCTTCAAACTTTTCCCACAGGGAGAAAAAGTCGTAATTTTCACTCTAGATATACAAATAACTATTTCTACACTGTTAATAATCTGGCAACTTTGCGGAGTTGGGAAGGATAGTACTAATTGCTGTGTCGAATGATAGACAAGGTTGACAACACCAATGTTAATCAAATACTGCCATTATAACGGGGACCTCACTATAATGAGAACTAAATGATTTTGTTTGTAATAGCTTCCTTGAGACTCATCAAAGAGTAGGAATTCAAAGCATTCTTCTACACTAAAAACTAAGACCAATGATAACTAATTGAATTTGATTCGTTAATATGATAAAACATGAAATTTTAATGGATAAAACATGAAATTTTAACGATTTCCGTTATTGTTTGCAGTTTCTAACCGAACTTGAGTATAGTGGTATGGGACGAAACAAAGAGCAAAGTGCCAGGATGTTGGATCATTTAGTGTTGAACGCTCCCCGGCTGGTTCGACCCTACATGGAGCCTATACTCAAAGTGCTTGTGCCAAAGTTGAAGGAACCGGAGCCCAATCCCAGTGTTGTAATCAGTGTTCTCACAGCTATTGGAGATCTGGCTGAGGTATGTTGAATAAATAATGGATAAATTCCACATTGTGTTTTCAATTGAATAAGCATACGACGTTTGCTTGGATATGACTGTGGTGAGTGATGATGAATGCCTGGCAAAATGGAAATCGAACCCACGACTATAGCAGTGAATGCAAAATTGAGTTGAGTCGCTCCAGGTTTCAACGTGCTCAGAATTCAATAATTTCATTCACGGTTTGTATTTTTTAATACAATAAACGGATACATTTTCAATATCATGTGAGTTGAAACTCCAATTACATCTCATGGACAGGAAAACTGATATTTATGGTCGTGTTGTGTTCAGACAACAGAGTAGTTCAAACCCATCTTTACTGTTAATTAGAAATTCAATGTCTTGCTCTTGATTATCAATCTTAGTTGCTTTCACTATGAGTCTAGACAAACATAATTTATACTTTTCATCCATGTGTATCGATTTTATGGTGAAAATGCTGTAATAAATTTCATTCCCAGCTCATTCGCAAAGTAACGCGTAATTCAAATTCAAATTTTATTTATTCAAACTCACAATATTTACAATCAGAATCAATAAGATAAACAAAAACACACAGCTCAGTAGGTTAAAAAATAATTAATACAATAAATACTGGTATGTTTTATTAGAAAGAAATTCGTGAATTGGAATAAAAAATACTACTTGTTGGAAGTATACAATACTCCACGTTTGCAAGTAGGAATGAATATCACTTTAATTAATTTTAAATTTATGAATAAATGGAGAAAGAAGAAGAAGAAGAGAGAAAGAAAAGACTAGCAACCATTCACTCTCACATTCACTCTTCTTGCAATTCATTCTAATCCATTATCTCATCTTATTCAATCTTCTTGGATTTGCCATGAGCATCTGCATTCAGATTTCCTTGCGAATTCCCCATCAAATTATTACAACTTGAAAATTCACACTTTCCTTGTCCGTCTGCTAACATTGATATGAAGTGTGAAGTCTCTTCTGTAACTCCAGTAAACTTTGAATCTCTTAATGTCTGTTCTTTTCTGTAATAAAAAATAACCCTTTTTTGGATCTAGTTATTATCGCATATGAAAATTCATCTGCTTTTCATATTCCAACTTTATTATCAAATAACTTATTGAATATCATCATCGTGAGTCTTACGCTGATCATCAAATCATTATTTATATATAGTGGCTGATTCATTACAGGAGGCCCATCCATCGACGGCTTGAAATACATATTTGTGCCAGGTGGGACCTTCCCGTAACGGACTCCTCACCAACAAAATGCCGCACGAATTTAATCATCAAATTCTATTTCTAAGGTGAATGGACAAGAGATGCAGCCTTGGATTGGTGAGCTGCTGACCATCCTACTGGAGATGCTGGGAGACGCCTCGTCGCCGGACAAGCGCGGCGTGGCGCTGTGGGCTCTCGGCCAACTGGTCGGCTTCACCGGGTTCGTCGTCAAGCCCTACAACCAGTATCCCGCTCTCCTCGACACGCTCATCAACTTCCTCAAAACTGAACAACGGATTGTTATCAGGTAGCTCAATGTAAACTCTACATTATTTCCAGTAGACATTTTGATTTCCTCTACTATTCAAAGCTTGTAAAATTTTGAATTATACAATGTAAATTAATGATTTGCGACTTATACCGAACAGTACCAACCTTCCAAATTATACTCTGGGATCAGCTCTTTGAATTGAATAGCTGCTTCGATTTGAAACCTAGGAGGGCGAAGCTAGGGCGCAGCCGGCCTTCTCTTTCACTCAACTCGCTTTGTTCAGTAAATGTGACTAGCTGATTCAATGTACGTAGTTCTACAACAACAAAAATTCAGTGTCACAAAGCCTACATTCAGCTATGCCCGGTTGTATCAAGCCAGCATTACAACATCTCTTGAGTATGTAGGCTAAAATGTTGATAAATAACATAGTCATTTCACACTAGTTTAGTGTAACAGATTTAAAATTAGCTCAGTTTTTTGAATTGCGTTTCGATTGTTGGGAAAAATATGGTTTATATACCTACTGAGTGAGTCATATGTATGGGTACACTTCAATAAATTGGACACTGTTGTAGATATAATACTGTAACTTTCAGGATAAGTCAAATATTCTACCTTTTCACGTACAACTGAATTCCAACCCCTCATAAGGGGGTGACTTAGGAGTTGTAACTCGAATATTTTTAATGTAAACACCCATCGTGTGGTACATCATTCTCAAGGCCTTTCTCGTTTCTAAAACAAGAAAGGTGACATCAATAAAAATGTTCTATGATACTTCTATCCAAAATGGCGGCTGATTGAACTTTTAGTTTTTAAATAAATAATTGATAAAGTTCAATCAGCCGCCATTTTGGATAAAGTATCTTAGAACATCTTTATTGATGTCATCTTTCTCGTTTTGAAAAGGCCTTTAAAATGATGTATCACACAATGGGTGTTTAAATGCAAAATATTTGAGTTAAAACCACTCATTTCTTTAAAAACTAAAACTCCAATCAGTCGCCATTTTGGATACAAGTATCATATAGTGAGGTCCACCTTATAATGGCAGTGTACGATTGACAATACTGTTGCTGTCCTTTTCTATCATACAGAAAGCGCTATCTCTCTCTAGCTTTGCAATGTCGTCCGTTTGCCAGAATATTTTATTTTTACTTTTGACAGTGACTGCACAAAAGTAAACAAACAATTCTCGGCCGCCATTTTTTTTCTTCATTCTATCAAAATACTTTAGTACACAAGTCGTATAACTGATTTTAAAATGTATTTTTGAAACAATGAAATAATTTTTAGACATCACCGTATGAGAAACACAAATTAAAATACCTGAAATGACATTTTAAAAGTTAATAACTAACCTTAAACCTTATTCATACTTCAGTTAGCCTACACGTTTAGGTTAGACCTACTTGTACCGGTATAAATAATAATTGAAAGTTTATTTCAGAATTATTTCCATTGAAATTACTTATTTTAAATTTTAAAATTATTTTCAAAAGAAATTGGAATAGAATACCTATCAAATAACTTAATTTATTTATCACAGCTTTTTAAATTAGCCGCCATTTCAGGTTTGTATAAAAATAAAAATCTGATCTCAGTTATGGAAGCAAATTTTTGAACCAAATTATTAAAAAATATATTTTCTTGATTAATTTGACATTAAATTGATTATTTTATTAAGGAAATGATAATTATTATTTGATCAAATTTAATGGGATGAATTAAGTAACAGCTGTGTACATTCAGTGGCAAAATCCTTATCATAATGAACAGATTCACATTCTAGAACGCTTGCAAAACAAATTTTTGAGATGCATGTATTATAAAAAGCACAGGGTTTTCTGTCCCTTTGATTACCCAACCAACTCCCTCAGAAGTATGTTCAATATTAAATCACTGAAAGTAAGACGTGATGTTAAATTACTTGTTTTTCTGTACAATCTGTTAAATAATAAAATTGATTCTTCCTACCTGCTTTCTAAAATTAACATATATATAAATACCATTGCACGACGTTCTGGATTTTCATTTCATATTTCTCGCTCCAGAACGGTAAGACATTATAACTTTCCTTTAAGTAGAGCTCAAAGAATTTTCAATACTTATTCAGAGCACTTGGACATCTTCTGGTTCTCCCTCTCCAAATTCCGAAGGATTTCATATGATTTGGTCTTGTAGTATGTGGTCCATCATTTCGTGATTTGCGCTTGCATTTCTTTTATTCAATTATCCTCATAAAGGCTAGTGGTAGTACATTACACAGACACTTTTCCTCTTGTCTATATACTAGTAATGATTATAGTTTACTGAAGTATGTGTGCATTTTTCTTATTGAATTCAGTTAATGTATTTTTATTATTCTATATAAGACTGTATATTTCTTCTATTTTTCGTCTTATTTCATTCTCTTAATTTTATAATTAGCTATTTTTATAATTTATTATTTTCTCATATTTTCTATCTTCTTTTATTGAAAATTGTATTATGTTGGAAATTATTGTATAGTGTGGAGGAGGCAAAATGGGGTTTTTACCTGTTGTCTCCATGAATAAATAAATAAATAAATAAATAAATTAAATTAAAATGGAGAGACTTGGCAACGTTTTTCTCCCATCTTTCTTCACTGCCATTATAACGTGGACCTCACTATAGAACATTTTTATCGATGCCATCTTCCTTATTTTAGAAAGGCCTTTAAAATGATGTACCACACAATGGGGGTTTACATTTAAAATATTCGAGTTACAACCCCTAAGTCACCCCCTTATGAGGGGTTGGAATTCAGTTTTGCGTGAAAAGGTAGAATATTTGACCAATAACTTATCCTGAAAGTTACAGTATTTTATCTACAACAGTCTTCAACTTATTAAAAGGTTCCCATATATATGACTCGCTCTGTATATCATCCCAATATTATGTTTTCAGTATTCGTGAGTTTGTTGTACTTATGCAATGAACCCAACCAAAGTGTACTCCAATCAGTTATGTGATGTTGTCAATGTGTATTTTTTTTGTATTATTTATATCAATTTGCTTAACCATGCATGACATACTACAATTTTCATCTAAAATTTAAAATGGCTGTATTTTAAAGGTTGGTACGTGAAACTTCTACAAATTTTTATCATAGAGACCGCTCAAACAGCTTGTGATGGTTGAACAGAAAGAAAACTTCATTATCTTATATCAAGGTATAGAAAACCCTCATTTTTTGCTCACTGTTTGAAATTGTTTTGTGTTTTAAAATAAAATAGGATAGAATGCTTGTATTATTGGCTTAGTACGTTTATCGATCTTTTGTTCTTAAACAGGCGCGAGACAATACGTGTTCTGGGATTGCTTGGTGCTTTGGATCCATACAAACACAAGATGAACCTTGGACAAATCGATTCTCAGATCGATTCTACGGGACTTCTGTCTATGACTGATGGAAAATCTGATGCGGAATCTAGTCTTGGTGAGAGGCATCATACTATTTATAGCTGAATAATTCTAGCACGATAAAGTGAAAATTTTCTCGCTGACACTTTATTGATTACATCTTATTATATTTATAATTTTTCGATTTCTGAATTTCAGATTTTTTTTGCTTTTCCTATTAAACATATTAACTCCTATTGAGAAGGATTAGAGACTTACCATGAAGAAGCGTGAAGCGGTGTGCATCTTACAATTAGTTTTGATAATCAATTCTCTATGAAAGAGACTTCATGATCACCATTGCTAACTCAATTATCCATGAATAAAATAAATTTGTCTCAATTTAAGATGTATAATTAATTTCCAGATCTGACCACCAGTGAAATGCTCGTAAACATGAGTACATCTACACTTGAAGAGTACTATCCAGCTGTAGCTATTGGTACATTAATGAAAATCATCAGGGATCCAACTTTGTCACAACATCATACAATGGTAGTTCAGGTAAGATTCATACTCAAATTCAAATTTATTTCACACTCATAAATACATTTACAGAAATCTAATAAAGTTAAGCATGACAATACAATTCAACTAAGATTTAATAATAGATGGTAAGTGAAAAAACCCACTGGCATAAGATGGCTCTTGTTCGCCAGTGATAATTAAATTCCATAACGCTCTAAATTTCATAACGCATTGATGTCGACTTTCTATTTTAGTTTTTCCAATTCTCACAAATTCAGGATTATGTTGCGACGTTGGGACTACATTCATTAACATCAAATCATTTTTAATTATTGCATTATTTTCTATCGTTTCAATACTTTAGCAGAATAGTCCCATTTTCAAATTAAAAATCAAGTTACACTTTTTACTTTACTATACAAACTCAAAAATTACAATTGTAATCCGATCTAACTTGAACGCTGTTTAATGACTGTTTCTAATTTTCAGGCCGTAACTTTCATCTTCAAATCGCTAGGAATAAAATGCGTGCCATACATCCCGCAAGTGATGCCATCTTTCTTGAACGTCATCCGGACGGCTGACATCAACTTCCGAGAGTTTCTATTTCAGCAGCTGGCAGTTCTCATTGCCATAGTGAAGCAGCATATTCGCAATTATCTTGATGACATTTTTACCCTCATAAAGGTAAACTTTATTGCAGTTTATAGTTATCTCCAGTTTGAATTCCCTGTGCAATAATTTTTTATGAATATAATCCTCCAATAAACTTTGCACTCACCTCTTGAAATGTTTATTCATGAAAATTTTAACCATTTAACCACGGTTATAAGTATCCTGTTGTCGTCTTGCGATTCGCAGTGGTGTACGCAAGCCTTATGAATATTCTTACCCTAATAGCACGCATCATTCTTTCTTCTTTGCTGCAAAGAACAACAATATTTTGTTCATCTTCATTGCAGTATTATTTACTGATGAAAGATAGAAATGAAATCTATGGAATTTATTCATTGCAAAAGAAAACATTTTACAGTTTGTATGATTAACACAGTATGAATAAGAGAAATTAAGAAATTATAAGATATGAAATTGTAAAAGTACAAACTACTGTAAAAAGAAAAGAAACAAATGCATATAGAACTATACTTATGATATATTCAGTCTATGTCCAGTCTGGATTGCTTTATTTTCTGTTTATCAATAAATAATCTGTATTGCATATCCATACTTCTTCGCTAATGAAATAAAACTTTAATTTTTTAAACACTTATAAAGCACAGTGAAAATGCACTTACTATTAGTAGTGACAATAGTTTCGACCTGGTGTGGGTCATCATCAGACTGTAGAAACTTACTCTAATAACAAGGTTATGTATGCATAGGTATGGATACATCTCGTTGATATTAGAGTAAGTTTCTAGTCTGATCCATACCAGGTCGAAACGATCGTCACTACTAATAATAATTTTCACGTAATAAGTGTTTTTTAAATTCAATAAATAATAATTTGATACCTGTCTCATCAGTCCAATCTCATCAAAGAGTAAATGGTTTCTTGCATAATAAGTATATTCGCTTATGTGCTTATTTTAGTTTAATTGGCTTTCGCCATTTATTCCTACGATCAATCATGATTGAAAAGATTAGTTTGGTTAAGTCATCGATTCAAGTGAAGCCTTCTGAAATTCAATATCTATAGAAATAAATATAATTCCATCGAGTGGTAAGATTCATTCATTATTTTAATGGCACTGATACTTTAATTATAACCGAGTAGATACCCAATTAATGATTCTGAACTTTTCTTAACAAATACTTGATTTTCAGCACATATTGTTCACAAATGTTTTATTTTTGTGTGCATTGCAGGAGTTTTGGACCATAAATAGCCCTCTGCAGAGTACATTGATTCTGTTGGTTGAGCACATAGCAGTGGCATTAGGAGCAGAATTCAAAATTTATTTATCGCTGCTAGTTCCTCATATACTCAGGGTGTTGGCTCACGATACAAGTAAAGACAGGATGGTTACTGTCAAGGTAAGTTCTCTTCTTCGTCATTTTGAAAAATGAATTGATTGATAAACATATATAATATTTTGATGCATCCATAAATTATACATCCTTTCGTATGCTCTATTTCTTCAATAAATTAATCCTGACTAAAAAATTGGTCTTTTCTAAATATATTATGATAGATAGATTCTAGTGGAGATGAATAATCTGGAAGTCACTATTGTATTGAGTTGAAAGATTCATTCTTTCATCTTTGTATTTCATGAATATTACGAGAAGTTGAAAGAGGTTGGGTGTTGGAAGCTGTAAGTACCATCCTATTACTTTAGTATTTCACTGTTATTTTCAGTGATAGGAATATTATTGTCACTTTTCTGTATAGGGCTACTTATAATATAAATAGAAATAAAAATAAAAATCTCAGTAACTTTTTTTATTTAATAAAATAATTCAAAAAAGGGTACTGAGATTTTTATTTTTATTTCTATTTAGGAATATTATTATTTGTATTTTTAATACTGGACTATCAGTGAAATAAATTTGAATAAAATGAATTATGTGAATTGAGTGAATGCAACAGAAACTTCCATAAATAAGATATATTGAATTATTTTCAAAAAAACTCCATAGCTTAGAGAAAATAGTTAATTTGTTTTATAAAACAATAACAAACACTGACTTGTATGTCACAGCAAATGTCTAACGCATTTGTCGGTAAGTTCTGATTTTAAAACATCCCCAATCAAGGAAAACTCAATTTTTCAATATTAAACTTTCCAAAAAAATTGTCGCTTTTCCTATAATGATTTTCATTCACATTTTTCCAGCATTGTCTTTTCAAGAACACGCTTCAAAGGGACAAACTTGACTAGAAAAGGAAATTGTGAATTATTGTTGTGTTTCAGCTGTTGAGCGCCCTGCAGAAGTTCGGCAGCAACCTGGACGATTACCTGCACCTGGTGCTTCCCCCGATTGTGCGGCTGTTTGATGCCAACGACTGCTCAGTGGCGGTGAGTCGCATGGCCATGGAGACCATCGACCACCTCTCCGAGACACTGGACTTCACTGATTTCGCATCACGCATCATACATCCCCTGGTAAGTGATATTTATTATGGTTGTGGCATCAATCGAAACGAGCGACGATTGTACTTGTACCGTGCTATGATTGGACCCCCTACATTCTCAAGCCCAAGTATGGCATCGTCATGAATTATCAATTTCAAGTATGGCATCATCATGAATTAGATTTCTCTATATTTTGGATATAAAATTCAAATCAATCAAAAAACAATATTCGTTCTATTTTGATTTCCTATTTGTTGGAACGATGAAATAACTTATAAAACTGACTTTAGTGGTTTGTTTATGTATACATGTGCTTTTAGGTAACCCCATAAAACTTATTATTGGCCCTTACTTTTTCCGAGAAAACGGTCTAACCGGCACTGTCAATACGGATCGTTACCCAACGATGCTGCGTGTTTTTTTTCTGCCAAAATTGAGAAGGCGACGTATCAACGTCAATACTGTATGGTTCCAACAAGATGGGGCGACATGCCATTAATCGAGAGCAGCTATAGAATTTCTAAGGCAGACCTTCCCTGGACGCCTCATTTAATTTTTTTAGATTTTTGCTGCAGCTGTAATACAGTAGTAGATTCAGTAGTATCAATTAAATTTTTATAAAATCAAATTTATTACTTTCTGTTCCATTTTCACATATTTCAATGAAATTTTGCCAAAGTTATTCAGAATAGTTGATTCAAGTAATAAAGAAAAATCATACTTTTGTTGAAATCGGAGATCAAACTATTTTATCTTGGAATTTCTAAATCCACTAGAACCAGTATTAGATAAATAATTATTAATGATGAAATCATGAGACCGATGCAGCATGTCATTGAATAAATATGAGAGAGATTGTTTTGAGTATTGGAAGCAAGTTCTACTGTATAGTACAATAGTATTTCAATAACATGAATAATTAGTATACTCACCGAGATAGATAAAATGTAAAAATGTTTCCTTTTAGGTGAGGAGTCTGGACACAAACCCAGATGTTCGGGGCACGGCAATGGAGACTCTGTGCGCAATGATGGTGCAGCTGGGACGCAAGTATCGCATCTTTGTGCCGCTTGTCAGCCGAGCTGTACTACGCCACAAAATTCTATGTCCAAACTATGAGATGCTCAGCAATAAGATTCTTACTGTAAGTTATACAATAATTCATCATTCATTCATTGACTTAAACTTCAGTATTCTTCAATTTTACACAATCCATTACGAGCTGCGAGGTGATGAATCAACACAACACTTGACGACACAATTTAAACACTTTTTTGACAACATATCAGTCGACATACCTTGACCTTAGGTCTTTTTTTATCTATTTTCTAAAACGTTACTGTTTAATTTTGTTTCATTATTAATCAAAGTTTAAGATTACCATCTCTGCTGATGGTACTTTATATCATCTGTGTGGGAACGCGCCAACTAAGCTCCCCGACGGTGAAGCTCCCCGTCAGTAAAGTTTTTCAAACATTTTAAAACCACTTTCGAGGGGATCTACTGACGGCGTCAACTGAACTTTAGTTATTCCAAATTGCTTTTTTCATAAATCATACAGTTCAATAATTATTTTCTTAGTCTATTATGTAAATTCATCTATAAATTTGCTGTATTGTAAGCTATTGTATAAAAGTGTATAAGCCAGTATATATTGTAATCTACATAAATAAAGTACTCAATCAATCAACCAATCAACCAATAGGGGATTTACTGTCGGGGAGACTAGTTGGCGCTAGCGTGCAAGGAGTTAAACTGAGATTTATAATTCATGCACTTACTCTATGGACTTCCTCAAATCACGCCTGGTTTTCACAGTCATTCATTGCTTTTTGATGAGTTATCACATTTTTCAAGAACCAATTGTTCAAACTTAATGTTCAGCTTTCAACGTATTTAGTGGCATCAATATAATTATACTGGTAATATATTATATTGTTACAATCGTCCTGAGCGCAAGGCTCGCATGACCCTTAGGCCGCTCCTGTACGTACTTACATATTATATTCTATACATATATGCAGGAATCACTTGCCAGACGTACAAACTCATTCTGAAAATGCTTGCCAATTCAATAAGAAACAGTTGAATTTGGAAAGAGAAATAGTTTATTTTTCTTTTTATGTTTGCAGTGATTGAAGTGACAACATCAACAAGCTATTCTTCCAATAATCGAATTCATAGAATGTGTGAAACAGTGTCTGTGATTGTACTACTTCCCCGCCCGCTTCAAGCTGGTTTCAATGCCCAATAGGGGACAGCTGTCGGAGAGCTTGGTTGTCGTTAGCGTGCGAGGAGCTTAGTTGCTCGGTACGATCACGACAACCAGACCCCTCATATCTAGCAGGGGATCTACTGTCGGGGAGCTTAATTATCTTGAGCGTGTGGGGAACTTAGTTGTCGCCGACAACCAAGCTCCTCCGTTCTAGTAGGGGATTAGCTGTCGGGGAGACTAGTTGACGGCAATGGTATATTTCGCCAGGGGATTTACTGACGCCTTTGATCAAAACAGCGAGGAGCTTAGTTGTCGGGGAGACAGGTTGGCGGCGACCCGTCTGTATAAATGACACAACTAAACCCATTTTCAATGTTTGAATAATGTTATAGTAAATATATAAATGAAGGTTTCTTATCAAAAGTAAAAAATGACTTAAATGTTATAATATATCATTATTATAGCCTAACAGTGTAATTGGTTCAATTTGATTTATTTCTTGATGTTTTAATTATGTATCACATTGAATTGTACGACAAACATTCTAATTCATTGTTCTAGGAATCAACTGTCGCTCCAGAAGAGGATTTGCTCATAAGCAGACAAAAGTTGAATCGAATAAAAAATAGAGAAATTCCAGTTTCTTCAGAGACAACTACAATCAAGAAGGTAAACAATAAAAATGTTATGGTCGAAAAATTCTGATTGAGAATGCATAGAAATTCTGATCACATGAAGTATTCTGTGGGTGTTTCTGTTAATTGAAATAATGATTGGCTCCCTAAGATTATTTACATATCAAGTGAAAATTGGAAATGTTTATATTTTCATGTTTCATCATGATTTCATTCAACTTGTATTGTACCAAAAATAAGTTAATTACTTCCTAGTTTTTCACTCTTCATGAACCTTATGACTATTCGTATAGATCAATTGTAAATTATCTGGAATTGTTTACGAAGAGCTGTTCTGTTTTGCAGATGAAAACATTTCCCAATAATTTGCAAAAATCTTGGACGGCAACTCGTAGAGTATCGAAAGATGATTGGCTTGAATGGCTGCGGAGGCTGTCAATTGACTTCCTCAAAGAGTCTCCATCGCCAGCTCTCAGGTAAGTCTCGAACCCTTACATTTTATTGGAAACTGAATGGAATATTCCATAATTAGTATACCCTCAGTTCTACTCTCATTTTATTGAAACATTGGTGACATTGTAGAGAGAAAATTTTCCAAAAACTGCTGTCCTGGATATGTTGCAATCTTGAGGTGTGCAATCTAAAAATTAAACTATAAATACCAATTTGATGTTGAAATCAAGTCTCATAAACTTACTGTGAATAGAAAAATGAAGGTTCCGTATTTCATGTCAAAAATGACTTGCCAAGGTATCATATATCATTATAGTGCAATTGATTTAATTTAATCCTCTTCTTGATTTATAAATAAAATATCACGTTGAATTATACGGTAAATATTCTTATTCTTCCATGAATTAACTGTCGCTGCAGAAGAGGATTTGCTCCTTAGTAGACATAATATGTTTGATCGAATAAAAAACAGAGTAATTATCAACTTACTTACTTATTTATTTATTTATTATTTATTTATTTATTTACAATCAAATGACACTAATGTAATAACATTGAAAGATAAAATAATAAGGTAGTCCTTGTGCTTATTAAAACTTATGGTTTTTGAAGTGATCATAATGACACTAAATTGTAATAGCCAATTTTGCAGATGTTCCCTGGAATTGTTTAATTACTTTATTGAAAGAATATTTAAATATCTTGATATGAAAGTCAATAAATTATCATAACAATTTTGCCATTGATGATTGGTTAATTACAGGTCGTGTTGGGCGCTTGCACAGACATATTCGCAACTACCCAGAGACTTGTTCAATGCGGCGTTCGTCTCGTGTTGGACAGAACTCACAGAAGACATCCAGCCGGAGTTGATAGAGACATTGCGACAGGCTCTACTGGTTCCTGATCTTCCAGAAATCACGCAAACCATTCTTAATCTTGCCGAGTTCATGGAGCATTGTGATAAGGTAGATCAATTAGCATTTATTTACTCTTGGGGTGTGCAGCCTAAACATTATATTACTATTATTACAGATACCAATTTCATGTTGGAATCAAGTCTCATTAAAAGCATAACTGCTATTGTCATGACATTAATAAAATAGGTTCGATGAATGTGTTTCCTTACGCGAATTTCCTCCAAGTTCTGTTTCAAGTTTATAAAAACTTGAAATTCTAGTTGTAACTAGTGTACCACAAATTACTCTGTGATGTGCTATCTTATTGAGATCTTGAAAAGTGGAAGTTTCTTTAATGGAGTCAGTCATCCATTCTAAAAGTTTCAATATTCTACAAATTTTAAATTTGACTCCCTCCCATTTATCTGTATTTAGTATAATATTAATTATTATGTTATATGGTATACAAATTAATTTCCGCATGAATTTAGCATTATTGTAATGTTTATTGTTTTATGGATCTATTATTCAATACCTTCTAATATTTCAGTTTATATTATCAGTTTAGTTATTCTGTCTCACCACAGTCGATTAATATTGTATTTAAAAAACTTCATGAACATAACTTATCCAAAATTTCATTTTAACAATTTATATGTAAAATTATAAATCTCTGATTTAGTGGGAGAATATTTCTCCAAACATATTATCACAGTTGCAATAATTTATAATGGGGGGAAAAAATAAAGTTGATTTATTAGATTTTAAGATTATTAGAAGTAAGTTGATTTTATTAGAAGTTGAAGATTAGATTTAGTTTCATTTTTGTGAGTATTATTTGTAAACAGGGTCCACTTCCTCTGGATGCGAAGCTTCTGGGTGAGAGAGCCATGCATTGCCGTGCCTATGCAAAGGCTCTGCATTATAAAGAAGAGGAGTTCCACAAGGGGCCAACCTCCCAGGTTTTAGAGGCATTGATATCCATCAACAACAAACTTCAGCAAAAAGAAGCCGCTGCCGGTAAGTCATATCTAGTCAGTTGCTTCTGTCTAACCAGTTTCGTACATTACATTCCATTTTATAAGTACTTATTCCTTATGAAACTGGCTTATTAGTTTACTGAATATGTATCATGCATAGCTGATGATGCTCATTATTTGTGAAATAGATAATATGAGTTTTAATGTGTGCAGGTCTTTTGGAATATGTGATGAACCATGATGGAGATAAGTTCAAAGTCCAAGAGCGTTGGTATGAGAAGCTGCACAATTGGGAGAAAGCACTGCATGCGTATGAAGAGAGACTGGCCGAGAATCCACATGACATTGAAATAACTCTTGGTCAGATGCGATGCATGGAAGCTCTTGGTGAATGGTGAGTGGTATTCTGTTTATTCTCGGTTTTTTTCATAAAATGCTTATTGTGCTTTAGAGTACTGGTCAAATAGACATTGTTGAAAACTTGATCATTCTTTCAAATATATAAACGATGCACCAACATCGGTAACAGTCAAATGCCAACACGGTTATTTGGCAAAGCAATACTATAGTGAAGTTGGCTGACATCTTAGATCCATCTCTATTGTAACGTTCATAAATAAATAAATCTAATCTAATCTTATTCCGACATACGTTCAAGTGTATATGATCATGTTATGAGAAACCTTTGTTCTGACAAAACGAAGCGAGGCAAAGGTTTCGGTGGAGGGTACTCCAAACTGAAAGAGATGCAGGCCATAGGATGTCATTTCAGAGATCAGTATATCCATCAATAGTTAAGGTCTGAGTTCTGTCTCTTAAGTAGCTTTCCATTAGTTCTAAAAATATTCCCCTGAAACCATATTTTTCAGGTTTATTGAAAAGAGAGCTATGAGGAACGGTGTCAAAATCTTTTTACTAGTTATTCTGTGAACAGTAGACCTCACGCAGTTTTCTCATCCAAAAGTATCTGGTGTCACCTGTTCACCGGTTTCTCCAGACATCTGTTTAATGCATGCAATGAATAATCCACTTGTCAGCTGATTGATTGTGAATATTCTATAGTCTGTTTAATCTTACCTTCAGAGTAGATGATATATATATTTAGTGAGTATGGAGGAAATTCCTTCTCCTTTCATATAACCCTTAAAATGCAAGATTTCAAAAAACCTTGTGTATACATCGACTCGCAGTTAAATAAGGAATATTCCTGACAATCTCATAGAATTCTATCTACGCGTTTGGCCGTAAATGTGTTACATTTAGAAAAGAATAAAATCTGAGTTAAAACATAGACCTCAATTCGTTCGGTCAAATATCTAAGAAAACAGCAATGGTCTTATAATTGGAATTGAGTTTATGGGAAATAGTATTGGTAAAATCAATCAATGCATCTTCAGTACTTTTCTCAGTCTGAAAACCTGAATGTCTGATGCCTGAATGAAAACCTCAGTCTGAATTCAATGAATTCAAATAAATCAGTGTTATTGACTGTTTCGATTATCTTCAAACTTCAAAGAATATTCAAATACATGGCAACATATTTGAACCTATTTTAATTCAATTGAGTAGTACAGTATACTTTGATACATGCCAACATATTAAAACATATTTTTGGTTTTAGGGGCCAACTTAATGTTTAATTTTAAATTCATGGCAACATATTGAAACGTATTTTTTTGTTTTTAGGGGCCAACTGCACGAACTGGCGGACAAGCACTGGCACGAGGTGACCGACTCGGGCCGAGAGCGCATGTCGCGTATGGCGTCAGCGGCGGCCTGGGGTTTGGCGCAATGGGACTCGATGGAGACGTACGTGTCGTGCATCCCACGCGACACGACCGACGGTGCATTCTACCGGGCAGTGCTGGCAGTGCATAGCTACCAGTTCGCCTCCGCCCAGCTGCTCATCGACTCGGCACGTGACCTGCTCGACACCGAACTGACTGCCATGGCCGGTGAGAGCTACCAGCGAGCCTACGGCGCCATGGTGTGTGTGCAGATGCTCGCCGAACTGGAGGAGGTCATTCAGTACAAACTGGTGCCCGAGCGACAGGCCACCATTCGCACCATGTGGTGGGATCGGCTACAGGTAAGTTGCTACTATTGAATGGCAAGTGAATAGAAAGATGAAACTATCCATCGATCAAACAGAATAATACAAGAAGAATACGTTGAAATAAAATGAAAACAAATAAGGGTACTAGTTATTCTATTCAATGAAAACTCAAGAAGAATATTACTAACTGCAAAACTTAGTGGACGACTGCTTAGGTAGATACAACTTGTCCAACTGTAGTAGTAGGAATTGAAAAAACGTTCCCAAAAACGAATATAAAATTCATTCTATCATTAAAAACAATAAACATTTGAAAATCGTTTGTCATGATTCTAATGTTTATATAGTTGAGACAGTTCACAAGTTGGATCATGTTGTAACTAGGTTTTGAAAATTATGTTTTCGCCACACTGCACAGAAAGCAGCTGTTATCCAGTCCCTACGTAGATCTGAAAGACCTTGTTTGCAGACGACTCTCGTCTGACGTCAGAAAAGGGTTTCTTTCCGGCCTAGACCGGAAAACGTACTCTTTCTAGCCGCTAACATGGAAGTCCGTAGTTAATAAGTCATCCGCTAGGTCGGGCGAGTGTCAACATTCTTCATCTGAAGTTGCAATTATTTCAGTTCGAGTTTCGAATCAAACTAATTCAGCATTCGCTTCGCAACCATTTTTATTCAATTATTTATTGTTGATTAGCGCATTCCGAATTTTCAAAAATGCTTGAAGATGACGACGCCCGTGATATTCCAAGTGAAATTTTAAAAGAATCTGAAATCCTGACTGCAAATCTTCTACCACTAAAATCAAGAGATAGGTACGATAACTTAACGAGTATTCTTTATTCATTTTGTCAGCAATACCTGTAGTGTGGCGAAAAATATCGTTCGCACCACGGGCAAAAATGTTTTTCCGGCTCTCAATCTTGAAAACCGATTTCGAGCCGGAAAAATATCATTTTCTGCTCTAGGTGCGAAATATACTATTCCAGTGCTTAGAATCCTGAACATTGCAGGCCAAGAACGAAAATGGGATCAACCTTAAATAATAAAACAATAATGAGAAAAATCTTCAGATACTGTTGATGGTGAGATATTGTAATACCTATCCATAATGAAAACACAAGGTTGCTGTCAAAATATCACTTATTCATTTTAAAAAATCACAAACATGTTTCAACACCAATGGTGTCATCTTCAGTGTGGCAAAAAGTTTCACCTGTGATGCTTGACCGGCATTTGTTGCTTTGTGCTTTCTTTTTTATTTCTTCTGGCTGGCAGTCAAATTGATTTCAGCAATACTGGATATGTATCCAACTGTAATGTATGATGTAGTATCCAATAGTATGTTTAGTAACTAATGAATATATTCATTGTTTTCAGGGATGTCAAAGAGTGGTTGAAGACTGGCAGCGTATAATTCAAGTGCGAACTTTGGTGGTGAAGCCCCATGAAGACATGCATACCTGGCTCAAGTATGCTTCGCTCTGCAGGAAGTCTTTCCGTTTGGTAAGTTTTAAAGGTTTTGATCTATAGTTATTTAATTAGTAGTTAGTATTATTATAGTAATAAATACTATAATATTGTTTTTGATTTGAATATGAATAATTATGGGAAAATTTTATTTCTTGTGATAATTGAAAATTTTGAATCTCAATCATTCATATTTATATTAAGTAGAACTGGCACTCATTTCACAAGCAAAATCTAATAATTCTCTAAATCAAGTACTCTAGGAATCCTCCCAGATAATGTAAGCTGATAATAATGCAAAGAGAAGACATGAGTTAGCATGTAAATTTCCATGAAATTTAGTTTCTGAGTTTGAATTTGGAAATATTTATAGAAACGCTAAAAACTATTCTTGAATATTGAACCAATCTTAACAAGTTTGTATTGGACTAAAAATCTCGAAAAGTTTTCACTTTGTGAAAAACTTCCGATAAGTGACACTCAAGTCACTAGAATGTATTTTTTAAATTTCCATTGTCTCAAAGTATCAACAATCTACCGAATTCTGATCAGTATTGTCGAATTAATTTCAGAATCTATCTCATAAAACGCTGGTGATGCTGCTGGGAATGGACCCTTCCAACAATCCGGATCAGCCACTTCCCACTAACCATCCTCAAGTCACATTTGCTTATACAAAACATCTATGGGCCACTGGCAAGAAGGAGCTGGCATTCAGGTATTGTATTATTATCAATCATTCATGCCCAGCTCAATTTATTCATTACTACAGAAATCATGAATAATCTTTCTCAGAATGGTATGAATGATTCTACAAATGAATGTATATTGTTTGAACATAAAGACCCGTATCAGGTAAGAAATAGCAAGTTTCTAACTTTTGACTTTGAGTAAAAGTTTCAAAATAGTTGAGTAATTAAAATATAATTATCAAATGTATTCATTTTCATATGAGACGAATTAAAATTGTGAATTCTATATGCTTCAAAGGATTAAAAAGGAATTTTAACTCTTTAACAAACTATTGTAATAAAAAGCCAAAGTGTTTTCCTGTAAAATAAAACCAAAACCAGCTCTGTATCTTGTTCCATTAAACTTTTATAATTACTTGTTACATAATTAAATCTGTTTTTATTTTTATTGCCATCATAATCATTGATATACTTTATATATTACTTCTCAATGTGAAAGGTAAACTGAATCGATAAATCTTGATAGTAAGTACTGTACAATATTTATGTTTCTCTATTTTTGAACTGTTTTGTTTCTCGTAGCCAGCACACAAACCAATAAGGTTTTGCTGGTAGTGCAAATACTAATTTTAAGAAATTCAATCATTATAATTTGTACTTTCAAGTGATTTCTTATATTATGTGTTGTTTTTGTGTTTCGTTTGAGGCAATAAATGAATTTGAATTTGACTTATATGCATTTTCAAAGTTGAAAAGTAACTTTGGCCGGCAATTTCGGTTTGGAATATTCTAATGTAATGTTTCTAAAAGCTTTTAATTTTTAGTTTAGTTTCCATCATCACTCGATGAACAATGTCTCATACACATTGTTTTCAGTTTGAGACTATTGCTATTGCTAGTCTCATCAAAATGCTTTTTAACTATTCTGTTGTATTTCCTTTATGCAACTCTTTGATTGGTTTTGAAAAAATAGCACTTATGTAATAACAAATAAACTATTTGATAATATTATTTACTATAACGTGTGTATCGATTGAAAACTATATTGAACCATGTGCATTTGCATTGCATTTTGCAGCCAGCTGCACAGTTTTGTGCAACAGTATCTGCAGCAGTCTTCAAACCAGCTGCACCCCGAGGATGCCAAACATCAACAGGAAACCCACAGAAGGCTACTTGCACGGTAAGTTATCCATAGATAATATTCGATTCTCATATTAGTCATTTGAAGATCATGGATCTCAAAATTGTAAATTATGTTCAATAGTTTTCGAAATTTATGAACTAGATGTAATTTAAATAATTTATATTATCTTATTCGATAATTTGAATATGTTTATTCGATTTGGTATGGGTGACACCCACTTCATCAAGAAATCAGTTGATTCACACCGGTTAGTATAATACGGCCGGATAGGCAACTTCAGTACGTCAAGTTGCTGTTGCTTTAATTCCGTATCTACATATTGGCCCAATGAAGGCCAACTTCGGTAAGCGCCAATGTGTGGATGGGTGGTTTGCTACCGCTGGCCTTCATTGGTCACTGGTTAAATTGCAGGCTGAGCCAGGCTAGCCAAGCTTACTTGACCAGCGACTGAGCCAAGTGTGGACTTGGGCATTAGAAAGTCCAGTGGGTACAGTATCATAATTATATTTAAATTCTAAAATAAAAAGAAAATTCTGAATAATACTAGCATATTCAGAAGCAAAATTGTAACCGCTAACCTAACCTTTAACCTTCTACAAACTCCTCCCTAACCTATTCTCACTAATCCCTAACTAGTGTGAGACGGTGTAGCTGACTTCAGTCTGCAACGAAAACTTGAGACTTGACAAACTATATGGCCCAACTTCCCATTCGTTTCAGTCTCTCAAGAAATTGTAGAAATAGGTACGTTATGAACCGAGATCCCATTCGACAATATACTTCAACTAATCTATAGTGAGGTCCACGTTATAATGACAGTATTTGATCAACTTTGGTTTTGCTATCCTTGTCTATCATTCGACAAAGCCGGTGGTACTATCCTTTTCTAGGTCCACAACGATGCCAATTATGTTTTTGACAGAGTAGAAATATAATTAATTAATGCAGAGAATCGGCATCAATACTAATCTTTATCTAATCATCTATCTTTATCTACTGCCATTATAACGTGGCTCACTATAGTAGAATCAATCATTCTTAATGTAAATGTAATGTCATCTGGAATCAATACTAATCTAGTTAAATCAATAATTTTTTAATGCAAATGTAATAATGTCATTTGTAATTTGTCATTTGAGATGCTACTTGAAGCTGGGCCAGTGGCAGGAGAGCCTGCAGGGCATCAACGAGCAGTCGATCCCAGCTGTTCTTCAGTACTACGCCGCATCCACCGAGCATGACAACTCGTGGTACAAGGCGTGGCACGCCTGGGCATACATCAACTTCGAAACCGTCCTCTTCTACAAGCACCAGCATCAGGCCATAGGAGAGCCGCCCACCCCACGTGCCGCCGCCCCTCTGGTAAACACCCAACTACTTCACAGTTGATTCAATTATTGGATATTTCGTTGCATTTTTCATTGTTTACTACTCTCGTAGTTCACAGTTGATTCAATTATTGGATATTTCGTTGCATTTTTCATTGTTTACTAGTTTACAGTTGATTAATTATTGGATAGATCGGTGCATTTTGCACTGATTAGTAGTTTACAGTTGATTCAATTATTGTATTCATTGGTGGATTTGGCATTGTTTACTATTTTACATTGGATTTATCGGTTAATTTTTAATTTAATTTCAACACAATTTCGAGAAGAAACGGATGTTACATTCGTGAGATGATGATGCCTTTCATTGGAAAAAATGTGACAGATTGAGTTGAAATTAAGTGATCCTTTTCAATTGCGATTCCTGTTCGTTTCAGCTTATTCATCAATTTATTGATTCAATTATATACAATTCATCAAAATGATTGAGGGAGGAACAACAGGTACAGCCCAGAACTGTTCCTCTCTTGAATTTTGATGCATATACTAGTCAGAAAGTAGGTAATGTTTCTTTTACTTTAAATATATGTGTTCAATTTTCAGTGCTAACACTCACAAAAAGAAATTTTGAATTTAAATAAATTCAAAACCAAATTAAATTGCATCACTTAGCTCAACTCACTAAGCACTTGAAATTGTAAAATATTGAGTTTGAGTTACATTGAAAATATTCAGTTTCGTCTTGACACCGGGGTCACTCATTTAAGGGACAATTTTATGCTTACTAGATTGGTATATTAATCAGTGTTATGAAGAGATCACATGATACGCGTACAGTAAACGATCCTAATTTACAAGTATAGATATTGATACTATGATGGATAAGATTCTTCGGATGAAGATTCTAGAATAAATTTTTGAATCTTAACTCATTTCATATGAAGTGTATTTTTCTTCTCTTTTCGAGCTACCAAATTTAGAGGCATGTAAATATAATTTATGGTGTCTTATGCTATCAGTAAACATTATGTTGATTTATAGTAGTCTATTGTTATTTCATAGCAGTTGACTTGATACATGAAAAAATTGAAGATTTGTGAATTCTTTAAGGGCCGGTTTCCGAGCTCGGGATTTAGCTAAGTTCTAGACTTTAACTGGCTTTAAACTCTGGAGTCAGAAAATTGGCTTTCCGAGTCAGAGCGTTAACGTAGTTGAGGACTTAAATAGACTCTGGAGTTTAGAGATCATGTTAGAACCTGGAGTTTATAATTTCGCTTTTTGAGTGAAGGGCTTATAAGTCCAGGACTTGAATTAGATTCTCGCCTCTTTCCGAGTCAAGGATTTATCAAAAATCGTTAAGTACAGGACTTGAAACAGCGTGATTTTAAACCCTCGACTGGGATAGGGTTTAAATTCAAGTTCTAGACTTAACTGAGCAAATACAATTCAGTTATTGTTTTGGATAGATAAAAAGCCAAATAGATGTCATGGAATACCTAAATTATTTGGATTAGTCCATCTAAATTCATAATTTATAGTTTGCAAGTTCATTTTGGAATATAATTTTATCAGAATTATGTGTAAAAACCTAACCTCATTTTACGACTCTGACATAACCTAAAAATGTTCAAGCGAAATAATACAAGGATTGCCTGGAATTTATATTCCAATCTGAATGTTATTAATCAATGTCATATTCAACATATTAATAATAATAAATTATTTCTCCAGTTTTTTTTTCAAAACTAATACGTTTTCAAACTAAATAGTCTAATGAAATTTTTATTCCAAAATCACTGGTTAGGATCAATGATCAATAATAACATAACGTAAAATGAAATGTTTATTCATTCACCTTTCAAAGGTTTTGCTTTGAATAGGCCTAAAAAGAAATCGAAACGTATTTTTACAAAATAGTTTGGAGAGCATGCTCATTTCAATTGTCCCGCTGTAATCAGCTGTTTCCGTTTTGCTATAATGCCAACAATACAACAGTAAAATATTGTGAATTTCCCTCATGTTCACTGCGTTAAAGTCCTGGACTCAAATAAGTCGAGAACTTGATAGACTCCGGAGCTTAGAAGATAAAATCGTGACTCAGAAAGTGAATTTAGACCCGAGAGTTTATTTCAGTCCTGGACTTATAGATCCCGAGCTCGGAAACCGGCCCTAAATGAGTTTGGTTCTGGATCTCGTTCTCCATACGATTCTTTTCGTCGATTGTTGTTCATAGAGGCATCAGGTGATGGGTAACCCTTTATTTAATCTGTATTTAACATGGAAGCAACGACAGCATTGATTATACATTGTAATCTGTGCAGTCAAGCCCAGTTTCAATTTGAAGAGACTGTGGATCTACTTCCCAAATCAAGAGTTGGCGAGGTTTCTGGATTCAACAATGAAGTCTTTTGTTGGATCTCGTTCCCCACGCTACATGTTCTCTTATGAATATTTGTAGTTCCTAAGGATTGTAGTTTAGTATTTTTGTTCAAACGTCCCTCCAATGAATTAATATGATGATTATTTTCGATCCGAGCTCTTATTCTTAAATTATTGTGAAATTCACTTGAGTAGCCTAAGTGCCAGTTTTCTATAAACAAGAAGCAATAAAGTAATTGTCTAAGGATTGTAACTGGAACTTACTTGACCAGTTTTATTTCAATAATACAGTCGAATAAATTTCCCATCTGAAAAATTGTAAGGTTTCTAAATTTAAAAATGTCATTTTTGTTTCATATCTTTCCCCTTGATACAAACGATTCCAAACTAAGATTGTGATGAAACACCCGTTTATTTTTCATATAATTAAATTCAGGGACAAATGATGACACTGTATCTCATACTGTATTGATATTTTACTTTCATTTCAACGAATCCTGCTATTTGTGAATTAATGAAAAATGAATCAGCTATGAAATAAACCGAGTGAGTGTTTTCAACATCGTAATAAGGATGGACGTTCAAACTGCTTTGCTCATGCATTTTAATCAGAGCGGTTAATATCAATGAGATTTCTTCTTCCTAAATCAAGGAGTATCGGCAAGGTTTCTGAATTCAACACTTAAGTACTGTGTTGGATCTCGTTCCCCTTGCTACAATTTTCATCCCTGTCAAAGGATTCTTATATTCAATTTATATTAGATTTTATCAGATCTTATTTTTTATGCAGATAAAACAAATTTGTAATACTGTTTTTAGAGATTGTTAATGTTTGTACTGTATTATACTTTTATCTTCCTTAATATTTAATTATTATTCTTCTCATGATTGTTCTACTTTAATAAGCAATAGTATAGTTTGAAATATACGTTTGTTGCTGGAAGTATTCACTGCACTGATAATATATCGTTATCCGAGCAGTCATGCCTAGTTCTCTTCAAAGAGGCTGGGTGCAGACTTCCCAAATCAAGCCACGGCGAGGTTTCTGAATTCAACTATTGAGTCCTGAGTAGGATCTCGTTCCCCTTGCTTCATTTTCATAAAAACAATACTTAACTCATTTCACAATTTAGAAAATCACATGAATTTTTCATACAATAAGAATGATGCTCATAAATTGTTCAATGCTGGTGGCCACTAACGGTAGGACATACGTCTGTGAAGTTGGCCCGGATGATGTCAGCCCTCTCAATGGAAATGTTATAAATCGTTAGTTTAGGTTTGTTTTGACAAATTTGACTTTTGTTTAGGTTTCTGAATACAAAATTTGGAAGTTTCAAATTCTCCGGGCCAAGTTCACACCAGCTCGGAAATTTTCATAAAATCAGTTGAAAATATTCTAGATCCTTAGTTTAGGTTTGTTTTGACAAATTTGACGTTTGTTTAGGTTTCTGAATACAGGGGGATTACATTTGAAAAAACCCCTGCATCCGCTCACAGGAAAATTACAGCCAATAAGTTTATGGATCAAGGGGATGTAGAGCCACCTTATCTATTCATTCTTATGTTTTGAGAAAAGCCTAGCAGGAGCAACGAGATAAAAGCCCTTTAAATACTCCCAGGGGTTGATACATCAATTAGCCTGGATCCAATGAAACATTCTGAACCCTATGCTGGAATCATCCATGACATAGGATTAGACAAAGTCTTCGTCCACTATTCAACTCCAGCACAGATGTTGATGTACAAATCATTTACAAAAAGCACCTATGTTGTCCTTTCACTGGATGCTACAGGCTCAATAGTAAAAAAATTAGACGACCAAATGGGCTGTCAGGTCACTCGTTTCCATATGAGATGGTGTTAAATGCTGGTGGATATCAAATACCAGTGAATCAAATGATATCCGAGAAACAAGACTCGAATACAATCCTCTTTTGGATCAACGAATGGAAAAGGAGAGGGGCTCCTTGCCCTCGAGAGGTGAACATTGACAACTCTGTAGCACTGAAAAGTGCGGTTGCGAGATCATTTGGCCGATCATCTGATACACATGACTATTTGGAAAAAAGCTTTTCTTTTCTTATCAAAGAGAGATAATTTCTCCCACCTTGTTATATCAGATTTGATGTAGCACACTTTCTGAATGCTGCCAGAAATTGGAAGATTTGGTTAAGTGGAGAGAGAAAACGCTTGAGAGAATTTTATTTGGGATGTATTGGTATCATAATAAGAACAGCTGGTTTGGCCCTGATATATTCAGTTGCAGAATACTGTGCTCCAGTATGGATGAACAGTGCTCACACCAAGCAGATATATACAGCTTTGAACTCAACTATGAGGATGATCTCAGGCACTGTCAAGTGAACTCCTAGAGAGTGGCTCCCTGTATTGAGTAATATTCCACCACCACAACTGAGACGTTATAAAGCTCTTAAAAACTTGTTTGCTGAAATAAATAAAAATCAGACCCTACCCAACCATGAAGACCTTAAAAATATGCCAAGACAGCGGCTTAAATCCAGGAATGCTCCATGCAATTCCGTGGACTCCAACTTTGACTTACCCAATGCCTGGAGATGGCATAATTTTGCTGAGAATGGGAGTGCCTGGAATTTGGACCCAACCATAAGACCAGCAGGATTTGAACTGCCACGAAGAACATGGACTCGGTTGAACCGAATGCGCACTGGCCATGGAAGATGTGGAGGTCTGATGTATAAATGGGGCTTTGCTGACTCTGCTGTATGTGAGTGTGGCGCTGAGAAACCGTGACGAGGTGCATCAAGCAACACCAAATTTCATCCAATGGCTTGACGCACTGAATTTAACTGTGTGACTTTTACTTTGTAAATAAAATGATGTGATGTGCTTTATCTCATACGATATAATAATATAATAATAATAATAATAACCACCTCTTTAGAGGTTTTGTGGAAGTTCTCATTCATACATTGACGCTGGCATTTTCTCCAAATGAGAGTGAAGTTTCCAATGAGGATGGAGACGAGCTCATACCAGTTCAAGAAAGTCTTGAATTTTTAATATGTAGAATCAGAGGGATTCAAATATTTGAATTCAATGAAATTGAGAGTACACATGAAGATGAGGAAGATATTGTTTGTGATGAAGTCGAAACAAGTAACTCATCAATGGGTCTTTGGATGAGAAGAATCTACGGACTAGTAGAGGAAAGAATTTCTCTTGAAAATGATGGCAGATTAAACGCCTATTACAGTCCTGATTTCGGGAATAAAATGGAAAAAATAGTAAATGATTTTCCTTTGTGGAGTGCAGTAATGCAGTCGCCTCATCTCACAGCATCCTCAGCCCCAGTGGAGTGTGATTTTGAGATTTGAAGAGACGAGCTCTTGACGGGTCAGCAAAACCCATGAGGCTTGACTGATTTGTGGCAACCACATCAAGCATATAGAAGGCTCATGCAAAATTGCAGGAGCACCAAGGAAAATGACCTTGAGAGAAGAAAGTAACACAGCACAAAATTAAGAGAAAGAAAATCGTACAGACAAATATTTCCTCGCAAACAATCAACACCCCATCATTATAGAGGAAGAAGAATTGGAGAAAATGAGTGGAGTTGTATTAGAGAAAATACTGGTTGAGGAAGAAATGGATGAAGCTGAGAAATTACTGGTTGAGGGAGAAACAGTTGAAGCTGAGTTACAAGAAGTAGGTGAACAAAAATTAAAAACTCCAAATTTGGTATTCAGAAATTATGGCTAATGACTTTCTTGCTAGATTATTAAATCCATCACAGTACTTTGATGATGTGTATTCTGAGTGAAACATTAATTTTGTTTGTGGACAGCCAAGCAACCAGTACATCACCAAGTTCACGGTGCCGGCGGTGGAGGGCTTCTTCCGGTCGATCGCCCTGTCGCACGGCAGCTCGCTGCAGGACACCCTCCGTCTGCTGACTCTCTGGTTCGACTACGGCCAGTGGCCCGAGGTCTACGACGCCATTGTTGAGGGCATTCGCAGTATTGAGATCGACACTTGGCTGCAGGTCAGATTTGCTTCTTTTCGAAAAACTGCTACTCTATTAATATGCCCAGTTATGTTCTCGCTTGCTTGTTGCAGTAATCTGTTATTATTTCCGATATCATGTTAATATTTCAGATAACATTCAATTTTTCAGACATCATGTTATTGGAACTGACTAAAACCCAATCTCTTCGATGTTTTGAGCGTCGAGCGAACATATTGTGTTTAAGTAACTTGACTTGCAAGTATCTCAAAATCAAGTTTATACTTTGAAAGTTGAAGCTTTCTATATTTAATTTGAATGATTCTTGTAAATGTCAGTTGAAAGCAATGATAGGATATTTTTGATAATTCTGATAACTCCTATTAACATTTTACATTTTCCTATAAAAATATAAAATAATGTGAATGTTGATTTCACTAAAATGAAGTGAACTTGGAACTAAGGCTCTTAACCGACAACTCTTTGCTTTTACAGCCGCTTATTCAAGTGACACACGGCATAGACGCTTTTCATTCTCTTAAAACAGTTTAATTAATTCAAATACATTCCAGAAACCATTTATTTTACTAGATATTGCAATATTTATAGCATATCACTCGCTCAACTGGCAAATGTAATCCATTTATCCTAAACATTATGTATTAATATTGGAATTCAATTTTTCAGTAATAGTCAGTTTTTGCGAAAATAGTCTTGAAGAATTTTCATATAACACTACTCTATTTTTTGCTTATAAATATGAGAAGGCGTGCCAAAATGTTGTATACAAGAACGAATATATAAATCTTTATGTCATTTCAAGTTTTAACTTACCAAATTTGTATCATTGGAAAAATATGGAAGAATTGGCAGCGCTGATTAAGCATTGTAATCAGAGCAGTCAAGCCTAGTTTCTTTCAAAAGAGACTGTGGTGAAGTCTTCCTAGATCAAAATTTGGCAAAGTTTCTGAATTCAACAATGAAGTTTTGTGTTGGATCTCGTTCCCCTTGCTACATTTCTCCAAACAAATATTTTGTAGATTTTATTTTTTCTTCAAGTTACTGTAAAAAGGTTTGTCTTGTTTCTTTTCATATCATTCATTTCAGTATAAATATATTATTTGATACTTATAATAATTTGATATTATTTTAGACTTGATAATGGCATTATATAGCTGACACATGTCGTGACTAAATAATACTCAGATTTCTACTTTTATTTGATACTATATGACAATACATTCTAATTACTTATATTCTAGTCGCCTTTCTGTGTGATAATTGAATATGATCATGAGACATTTATTACGAATAATAATGTGGCTTATAATGTAGTGAGGTCCACATTATAATGACAGTATTTGGTTAACATTGGTGTTACTATCCTTGTCTATCATTCGACAAAGCAGATAGCGCTATCCTTTCCTAGCTCTCCTAGCTTTCTTAGTTGTAATTTTTTTAACAATATGGAAATATAATCAATTAACAAAATATTCAATCTCAATTATAAAAATCTATTATTTAATCATTCAAAATATATCTTATTGACGAATAAAATATAAATGATTATTTCAAGCAAGAATGAACAGTAAATATCACATCAGATATACCGGTATCAGCTATCTCAATAGAAGACTGTTTCAAGGCAGAAAATCGGCAACATTGTTGTCCTATCTTTCTTCACTGCCACTGTCGTGGACCTCATTATAGATCTCCAATAATTTGTGCTAATGATGAACTAGTTACTTTACTGTACTTATCAACTTCAATTATTGTTGTTATTTCTATTTTATATATTAATTTTTTATGTGCAATTTGAATGTAGAAATCCGATTATCTATACCAAATATGGAATGTGCTGTTTTGTGTAGGTGATTCCGCAGCTGATAGCCCGCATCGACACGCCGCGTGCGTTGGTTGGCCGCCTGATCCATCACCTGCTGATGGACATAGGCAAGCATCACCCGCAGGCGCTCGTCTACCCACTAACTGTCGCCAGCAAGTCCAACAGTCTGCCGCGCCGCAATGCCGCCAACAAAATTCTCAAATCCATCTGCGAACACAGCCAACTGCTCGTGCAACAGGCTATGATGGTGTGTATTCATTTATCCACCATTTTCAAGTAAATTACTAATGTCATATTTTGATTTTTAGTTTGATAATTTTATTCATTCTTCCATTCATTAATGGAGCTTAAAAGAAGTTTTATGTGAAGTGATTATTAAGATGAGAAACGGGAGGAGTAAACTGGATTACTCGTTGAATGAATATTATGCAATATACAATTCTAATTAAACGTAGATGAAATACTATTCTGAATAACAGATTTTTGTGTCACATCAGATGAAATTCATCCAGGCCTCAAAGTTGAAAAAAACTTGAAGCACAACAAAAAATATTATAAATTTAGGTCTCATCCCTGAGAAAACTCGCTGAAGGACATTAAAATGATAATTATTATTCATCCTTGGAAAACAGCTGATAATAATTATTTCGTCGTCTGTTGATGATGGAAGTGAGTGAGCGAGTTCATGTGTGTGGGACTGTGTCAAAATTATGACTCAGCTGTTGAACTTTTGTAATCATTCAATCAGGTACTTAGTGCCGGTTGCAAAAAAAGCCGGGTAATTTTCAATCCTGATTAATTCCAGTAGATCCATCTTTTTGAAATGGTCTTCTCTGATTTGGTTCACGTGAAATTAATCAGGATTAAAATTTAACCGGCTTTTGTGCAACTGTGCCTTTATGAGGGAAATTTTTGCATTCCTCTGGGAATTAATCTCAATTTACTGTGATTAGATAGAACTTTTCTGTATGAACTATGAATGTTATTATGATTTCTTCTTTCGTAATAAATTTTTTATGCTTTTGTACTCCAAAGCGAAGCTCGTTGGCCGATATTCAACTATTAATTTACCTGAGTATTTCAGTCTATTCTATTGAACCAAATGTACTCCATTGAAAAAGAAACAAACCGAATGACTGTTTAAGGGAAAAATAAAAGTAATTTAGATTTTTCTTTAAGATAATTTTAAAGGTAAGCTTTCAAGCAACTTAATTGTATTCTCTTCATTTCTTACTTTTCTCAGTAAAGTACTTGCCATACTACGGTCTTTTTTGAAAATTTATGTTGAAAAATGATTGAATGTTTGTACAGGTAAGCGATGAACTGATTCGCGTTGCAATCTTGTGGCATGAGTTGTGGCACGAAGGCCTCGAAGAAGCAAGTCGGCTCTACTTTGGAGAGCGCAATGTGAAGGGCATGTTCGATACTCTCGAGCCTCTGCATGCGATGCTCGAAAGAGGACCTCAAACTCTCAAAGAAACTTCATTCAATCAGGTGAGTCTCAATACTGAATTCATCCTTGATCGTATATAGCCAATAATCGTTGACAAATTGCAAAATACTACTTGATTCAATACTCATGTATATATGTCAGTACTGTTCTTCTGTATTCAATTTCCAGTTGAATTAAGATTAATGTGGCAAATAATCTATCCTCATTACAATTTAGTATAAAGATAATATTTTAATCATACAAAAGTTCAAAATTTAATGCCTATTCAATTCAAATTCATACACACACATTAATTACATTTAGAATCACAAAGCAAGACAAAATAAAAAACAGCATCACCATAGAATACAACCTTGAAATAATATCACAATCCTAACCGTAATATTTTTTTTTTAATTCGAGCTACTCTGAGAATGAAAGTGTTTTATGTGAAAAAAATGAATGAAAGCAATGCCCGGTGACAGAGTAAGGAAATTGCCCGCCTGGTTGACCACGTCCTGACTACCTAATCTAATAGGGACCCAAGGTTATAATTATTGTATGTATAAACATTTTGGAATCTCCATTGGTACAAAGATTTTCCATTTCGGATTAGTACTTTAGTAAATATGAATTAAAAAAATGGTCTCAAAATTTAGAATAATCCTCTAATATATATTTTTCTAAGTTAGGTTTATCTCTCCTATTCTAATATTCCAAAACCATTTGCAAGGGAATCAATTCTCTTTTACATCATGATCTCTCAAAGTGACATAACTTGGTCGCCAATGCAACCTTTTTTATAAACATCTTTCTACTCAACCAAATTCTAAAACCAATTTGGGTGTATGGGATCCAACTCTGGGGATGTGCCTGTAGAAATAACATCATTTTGATACAGAGATTCCAAAATCAAGTATAAAGGAATATAGTCAAGGCTCCTTGGTACATCAGAAAGAGTGACTTGCATAAAGATATACGCATTTCATTTTTGACCTGTGAGATGATAAGCCGATTTGACTTATGCCATGCGGCATGAGTCGAGACTCCATCATGATGTCAACCCTGAGGCAAGCCGACTACCACAAAATGAAGATCTTACCAAGAGAAGGAATCTTTCTGAACTAGTTAAAAATCAATTTAGTGATAGTGTTTTCAGACTTTAAAATTTTTACTGCTCTCATAATCTCACAACTACTTTGGTCATCAATGGATAAACGAAAGTTTTATAGTTTTTCATACTGTAAGATGTATAGTGAAATAAAAATTGATGGTTAGTCTCTGATACTTGTTTAAATGATGGCAATCAACATGAAAAATGCTCTCTTCAAATATTCTCAAACAAATAAACCGTCATTAGATTGTTTAGCTGTCTTGTTGAAAGCCAGAGCTGAGATTGATCCAGACTGAATTGATGAAGATGGCCACCTTATGTAGTGATAATAGTACTTGTCTAGAGATATTGCTAGATTTGATTCTATTTTTTCTTCTTTTTTCTCTCTGAATGATCAACATTTTTGTTCATTCCCTCAATCCCTCGGAATGGAAATTGATTCCACTCATATGGGAACGCAAAACTTTGTTTTGGTACCCTCCGCATGTAATGACTACTTGAGAACAAGGATTGGTTGGTTGATGATTGCAGGCGTACGGTAGAGACCTGGTGGAGGCGGTGGAGTGGTGCCACCGGTACAAGGGCTCGGGCAACGTGCGCGACTTGAACCAGGCGTGGGACCTCTACTACCACGTGTTCCGGCGCATCTCCCGCCAGCTGCCACAGCTGACCAGCCTCGAGCTGCAGTACGTCAGTCCCAAGCTGCTGGTGAGCCGCGACCTCGAGCTGGCTGTGCCTGGCTCCTACTGCCCCGGTCAGCCCACTGTGCGCATCGCACACATTCAGAGCTCACTGCAGGTCATCACCTCCAAGCAGCGCCCGAGAAAGCTATGTATCAAAGGTCAGACACTTCTATTCAACCTAAATTAATAAGTCCTCATTAATATTTTTTTCATTATTTATAAGACATATTTTCTATTGTCCTAATGATTAATGATTATGATTCATAATATTACGTTAGTGTAATATCGGACAGCCAACTTTGAAGAGGCTCCGTGACATTGAAGTTCCCAATATGATTAAATGTGAATAATGTTGATATCTCATATTTTTTGATAATTACATTCAGATAGCTTTATTGATCTTTATAATCATTCAATATTATATTAATCGATTAAGATTTGAATCAATTCTATTAATTAAATTGTATCGACTTGATTGATTGAATTTACTGTTTATACTCTATTCAGCGCGAGATTTAAATATCATGTTTTCATTATGATATGGGGTCTCATTTAAATTGTTCACCCGTTAATATTAAATACTAATGTAATTCTAAAATAATTTTAATGTCTTTGCGGATATGATGTGTTTATTTGTTTTTCCATAAATTTCATTCCTTAACAGATACATATTGGTAAGGAATAATAATTCTTCTAAGCAGGTAAGCTTGTGATAAAACT
This sequence comes from Nilaparvata lugens, assembly GCF_014356525.2. Taxonomy (NCBI): domain Eukaryota; kingdom Metazoa; phylum Arthropoda; class Insecta; order Hemiptera; family Delphacidae; genus Nilaparvata; species Nilaparvata lugens. The sequence goes on from NC_052504.1 coordinate 32,813,688, forward strand.
GATTTGATTCAAAACAAAAATAAATTAGTTGACAAGTCACTGCAATAAATTGTATAAGACATTTTACAAAATTATGATCTCTAGTATTCAATCTTCAATACTTCCAATCTCATTACTTAGCAGTACTTAAAATGTACGCTAGTCAAACGATTAAAAAATGTGTATTACTATGTCGAATTTGAAGAACTGGGCAATCTTGTTGATTCATTCATAAAATTGATAATTTTCTCAATATCCAACGAATTGTAGATTTTAAGAGTCTCAGGTAGTAAGCGAAATCGTTATTTATTTATTACGTTAGCACAAATAATACAATGATCGGAAAAGAAAAAACAGGCTATTGCCAAAAACTTTTTCAATTTCCTAATTTAGTTTCAAATTGTCCAAATATTATACATAGGTTATGTCCATTTCAATTTTCTACACCAAATCACAATATGAGAATATAGATTAGAATAAAACAAACAATTTTAAATTTGGATGGATTGATAGTAAAACTTTTTTAAAAACATGAAAAAACTTTAAATTCACAAAATAAAGAATAAAACCACTTAAATTTTGAGCTCGAAATTATCACGTTCATTATTATATATTAATAATAATATAAAATATTACTATATGCTAAAATTAAATTGGAAAATGAAGTTATTTCTACAAACATTTATTATTTTGATTACAGGAAGCAACGGCAACGACTACATGTTTCTACTGAAAGGTCACGAGGATCTCAGACAAGATGAAAGAGTGATGCAGCTTTTTGGTCTGGTCAACACTCTTTTGCTCAATGACCCTGATACTTTCAGAAGAAACTTGACAATTCAGGTATATACTTGATAATTCGATAATATTATCTACTTACAATATTGTATACATTATGTTAAGAACATGCTTTTCAAAACATAACAATTTGAATAAGTAACGATGATCTTATCATCAGTCTATCGAATAATTAGATAAATTTATAATTATTCTATTATGTAGTTAATTTAAAGCGAATAAATTAAGTTGAAATTTCATTAAATTAAATTTGATTCAATTTATTTTGAAAATATTTACACTCAAAAGGTAGTCCACAATAGCAGAAATTAAGAACCAGAGATAATTTATTCAGATAAGTTACAATAATTAAATTTATTTTTTAAATATTTACACTCAAAAGATAGTCTACAATAACACAAATTAAGAATCTGTGATAATTTGTTCTGAATAGTAGCAATAATCTATAAAAGTAAAAATCAATAAACTAACTGCTACGTTTCATAAAATATTATTTTAACATGTACAATAAAACATCCAATATTTTAATGAGTAAAACCCATCAATTGACAGTTCTCGATTTGTCTGTATATGTGTGCAGCGCTACGCAGTGATTCCGTTGTCGACGAACTCAGGCTTGATTGGATGGGTGCCGCACTGCGACACTCTCCACACCCTCATCAGGGACTATCGAGACAAGAAGAAGATTCTTCTGAACATAGAGCACCGAATCATGCTGCGTATGGCTCCGGACTATGATCACCTCACGCTCATGCAGAAGGTGATTAATTATATCTCATTTATCAAGGCTCTCTTTTTTGTTGTACGATATTTTTTTTATTGCAAAATATTGCTTGGAAGCTGTTTATAATATCAATAAACAATTTCACGGGAAAAACAATAATATTTTAAACAAATCATCCAAACAAAATATCTTCAATATATACTTCTTCTTCAATATATCTTCAATATTGGTCACGGTATATGAGATGATTTCATTAAAATGCTGAATATGCTGTAAAACATTTCGGTTCATAGTGATGCAATGTTTTGTTCAGATAATGGATTAGGAATTTTCTCTTCCTCATATATAATCCCATGAACTTCATAATTTAAATGTGTCCTTTAATACATTAATTTCTAAATTACTCTATAAAAATTATTTCAAATATCCAATGAAATATACAGTGATAATATTCCAGCAGTTGGTTAACTGCAATTTCTTATAAAATCTTACATCTAAAGTTTGAACTCAATTTTTTCCCAGGGTGATGCTTCAGGCTTGTGCATGAGAAGGCTTAAGATGGGTTCAGATTGCAAAATTGGACACACGTTTATACAGTGAATGAAACTTGGTATTTTTGGATCAATTTATGTATTAAAAATTGGGGGAAGAGAGTTTAGGGATGTGCCTATTGTTCCTCGTTTTAATAAATTGTGTATAATTTATCGATAAATAAATATGAATATTGGTTGGTTGATGTGTTGCAATGGATTGCAGGTCGAGGTATTCGAGCATGCTCTTGAGACGACACAAGGAGATGATCTGGCCAAACTGCTGTGGCTCAAATCACCGTCGTCTGAGGTTTGGTTTGATCGCAGAACCAATTACACTCGTTCATTAGCTGTTATGTCTATGGTTGGCTACATTCTTGGACTTGGCGACAGGTATATTCTAGTTCTTCATTATCCTCCATAATTATGATAATGCTTAGCTCTTGGTAATGGTTGATTCAGTATTGGATCGATTGCCCATATGATTTGGGACGAATGATAGATGATGTCAGAATAAACTACAAGAAAATAAATCCTTATCTATTTAGCTAATTGAAGGAAAATCACTAGTACCCTTATTATATTTTATATCTAACACGATTAGTTTTGGTGATAATGTCATTTTGTCAAGTTTCCTATCAAAAGTGTTATTGAAAGGACAATTTGACAATTTTAATTGTCAGGACACTTGATAATGGCATTATCGCTGAAAACTAGTCGTGTTTCATATAAAATATACTACTATTTAATAACTTCCTGTAATTGAATCCTAATGTGTATTTTATTTTACAAAATTTCAGTATTATTATTTTCAATTTCTTACATTTTAAAAACATTCAAACTTCTTTATTTCTAAACCGTAAAACCTCTCATGAATAATTTATGTTTCTTGATCATCATCATCATCATTATTATTGGCATTACAGCCCATGTAGCCCCTTAGCCTTCACAACCACATCCATCCATCCCTCTCGACATTCTGCTGTTCTTCTCCATCTTCTTACACCCAGTCTTCGCAAATCCTCCTCCACATCGTCAACCCACCGCTTTCTTGGTCTTCCTTGTAGTCTTCTTCCTCTGGGTTTGCCTTCCAGCACCATCTTTGGGACTCTCCCTTCCGGCATTCTGTGCACATGACCAGCCCATCTCAGCCTTATACTTTTCACAACAGATAAAATACTGGTCTCCTCGAACAATCTTTCTAGTTCCTCGTTTGTTCTTATCCTCCATATTTCATTTTTCTTGATTGTTCCAAAAATTCTTCTTAAAATCTTTCTTTCACATCTCTGTAGCAGACCTTCTTCTCTTCCAGTTAATGTCGAAGCTTCGGCGGCCCCATATGCAAATTTTTATTTTGCCTTTTTTTAACACATTCTTGGACTTGAGGATATTCTGCAGGGTGAAATAAACCCTATTTCCGGACATTATCCCAGCATCCACTTTTCCAGCCACATTATTTTCTTCTGTTATTAGGGTGCCTAAATACTTGAATGATTTTTTTGTTTCCTGATAATGGCTATTAATAAGATCTTTAATTCAAATTATTTCTAGTTTTTGATGTATATGCTATAGCAGTACAGTTTGAAAGTATCTAAAGGACCAATTTAAACTATATCAACTATGATCTTAAGTAATTTTCTATGTAGCTCAGCATGGAATAGTTTTATTAGAAAAAGCAAAGTTAAGTTAAGGAATTATTAATTTATTGGGATGAAATTGCAATCCATTCTCATACTACAATACACTCTTGAAAATTTAACAATTCAACTTTTATTCAAAGTTTTTCATTATTTTAATACTTATATTGTTTTAATTTGCAGACATCCTTCGAACCTGATGTTGGACCGATTGAGTGGGAAGATCCTGCATATTGACTTTGGTGATTGCTTCGAAGTAGCAATGACACGAGAGAAGTTCCCGGAGAAAATTCCTTTCAGACTCACTCGAATGCTCATCAACGCCATGGAGGTGAGCTCTCTAACATATAGCATCACATATCAGCATAAATATAGGCATACAGTATTTAAATATTTTGAAAAGGCGTCGTAGTGATTCCATTTTTGTGATAGAATTTTGAATTGTTTGAGTTCTTATTTGAGAAAGTGATTAAGTATTCAATGTATTAAGTATCCAAGTGATTAAGTATCCAATTATTCAAATGGGATTAAAAACGTCCTCTCGATTAGACAAAAATCTCCAGTTCAATTTTTTCTGATTGACTCATCTGAATTTTAAGTGAACTGAATTTGGCCAAAGCCAAAACTTCAGCACTCGAACAAAATAGAATGATAGTAGTCAGACCACTGTAAAGAAGACAATGCATTCTAATATATTGATGGTATATTGGTATATATTGGTGCATTTTTATGATAGAGAATTTTCTGTCATCTTTTGTAATTTTTATTGTACCATCTTTTGTTTCATTAATTTCCTACCTTTGTATTCGTTCTGTCCCGTGCAACGCAAAATGACTCTTGCGTTCAACTGTAATAGCGTTTTCCAACCGTCAAACATATCTGCCATAGCATTTATGAAAAACCTGTTAGATCGCTTAATCTTTATTTCAAAAATTCCATCCCCAACTTGGAGGGGGTGACATGTTATTTTTTATATTATATATGTATATAATAATATGTATCCATATTATTGTACATTATGACTAGCAGGTAACTCGTGTCCCGCAAGGGTCTAACTCTAAATTGACCAACTGAAATCTTGAAGAATTTAAAATAGGTCTATAACCATCCTCGGTGAATTGACAATCTATAGCCTAAGCAATATCTCAAGTTAATAAGTTCAGACGTGATGATGCGTGAATTTCCTATCCTGTACTTCGATGAGACAATTCTTTCCTTTATAATTATATAATTATGTTTTGTAACTGTTAATAAATAGAATATTTGTACTTGTTAGGTGACTGGCATCGAAGGCACGTACCGGCGGACGTGCGAGAGCGTGATGTGGGTGCTGCACCGCAACAAGGACAGTCTGATGGCTGTGCTGGAGGCGTTCGTGTACGACCCGCTGCTCAACTGGCGCCTCATGGACCCGACGGGGCCGCAGGGTGGGGGCGGTGGAGGCGGGGGCGGAGGCGGCATGAAGGCCGGTGCCAAACGCAGTGTACCGTCGTCGTCATCCTCACGGGACGACCCGGGTGAGTTGCTCGCCAACAGCGTCGCTGCGGCCGCCGCCAGTCTTGGCCCCCCGGCCAACCTCGGCCCCGCCAAGAAGCCCCCTGTGCCCAGCAGTGTCGAGAATGCCGGTACGTTGCGCCTCATCTTCACATCTACATTAAAAAAATTGGCTCAGGATCACTTGAAACTGTCCGCACTCCTTATATTATTACATCAATGCTTCTCATTCAACCAAATCTGCAATGAATCTCACTGCGACTATGTCATCTTGTCTATGTCTTGAAAATTCTCCACATTTTACAATACATTTACTTATCTCTGAAAAATTCAAAACTTGTCACTCTTGACAAGTGATCTTAATTTAGTGGAATTATCTTTAATTGTGATATTTCCGAAAGTAATCGATTTCTATCGATGTGTTCGATACTTCTCGAAGATATTTTGAATACCTTTCAAGGTATCAAATTAGAAATGTTTTAAATATCATGAAGAATCTATCCACAACATTTCATGATTTTTTCTCTTACCGAGTTTGAAATGATCTGCCCCAAAAATTCAAACATTAGACGCTCATATATCAAAAAGTAGTAATCAGAAAAATAATTATTTCCTGAGAAAACTTTTTATTTTGATAGCTTGATTGTATTCAAATTTAAAAACTTTGAAAAATATTAGCAGTAAAAAGTTGTTTTTAGCCTGCGCTGCACAACCTTCAACTGTCCGCATATTATAACTTATCACACATATTATAACTTCAATGCTTCTAATCCAACCAATGCTGACAATCTGATGTGAACTCACTATGATCATGTCATGTTGCCTGTTAGTTTTTTCTGTTTTCCTCATAGAAAAATTATAATATAGTAGGCATTTGTAGTCAAACGAATCAAATGAAAGCGTACACTATTTGATTGAATCCGATATGTTATTCGCATCGATCGGGAGCTTAGAATTATCTAGATCTAGATTGAATAAGCCATATATTATGATTTATGTGTTTGTTATCTATTGAAAAACACGCATTTGTTTTCCTTATCGAAAATTATAAAAGTAAGGTATTTGTGGTCAATAATATTTTTTGCTGAGGGTGATGCCTACATGAGCTGTAGGCTTGTGCGTGGGTAATAAGAAGGATGATAATGATAGATGAATAGACCTAAAGTTTTTGGTGGGTTCCGAACCATCGGGAAGCGACCTTACTACTCATGAATCATATTCAGAGTTGGCTCTAGCGGTCACCCTTGCAAAGGGAGTAGCAGGCGCATGATTCCTAACTTATCTAAGCCATAGCGTATCAGCGCGACCACTGAGTCAAATCACTCCTATCCATGAATTTAATGATTGAATTCACTCCATGTAGATTAAAATTCTCCGGATTGCATAAGACATGCTATGCTTTTGTGTGTTTTTTTATCTATTTGAAAGCAATACAAGTTTTAGTTTTTCTTTTTGGAAAATCGTAATAGAGAAGGCTTTGAAAATTCAATGAATAAAAAAATTATCTGTTTGTTGAACACCAGTAGTTATAACAACCGAAACCAAATCAAGTTTCTAGTCGCTCAAATAAATTGAGGTGACTATTCCAAACCTGTTCATTCAATTAGGATAATACAAAGCATACCATTTCCTTTCAAATAGATTTTTCTAAACAAGAACTGTAATTTTCGTTCTCAGAGACATGCAACATACCCTATTTTGAAAAATAGACAGAACTAATCAGTATTTGAATATGTTTGGATAATGTTTCAGGTGAGAGCAGTCAACCGGAAGCGTTGAACAAGAAGGCGCTGACCATTGTGACACGAGTGAGAGAGAAGCTGACCGGCAGGGACTTCTCACACGAAGAAACGCTGACAGTGCAGCGCCAGGTTGAGCTGCTCATTCAGCAGGCAACTGCCAACGAGAATCTATGTCAATGCTACATTGGGTGGTAAGCCTCTACCTACTCTCTCATTTTGACATATTTTTTCATATCCAGGAGCAAATCAAATTACAATGTACTCTCTATTAGCTGTGAGCACATATAGAGGATTGACAATGTTGGAAACGCACTAGGCAGTACTTTGGCACAAATAATAAGTAAAATTGACAGCATTTAGCATGTGGAAGAAAAGCATTTTTGCTATAAAATGCCAAGTAGCTGTTGGTGCTTTCCTAATTAATTGAAAAATCCAATTATCAAATTCATTGAGTTCAAAATCATATTCATTTTACATTCAATAGTACACATATAATATACATGATCAGAAAAGGACCAACAGGCTTAGCCGAAACCTGTACCTTCCCGAATTTTCATAGAACTATGTCCAAAAAGTAGGTTATGTTGCTTCACTTTATCAATTTTAATCGAATTCCGAGTCCACAAACCAAAATTTAGAATTTAAATGGATGTAAAACGGAAAAGAATAAATTTGTACTGAATTTCAAATAATTTAAATATTATATTAACACATAATGAACGCGTTCATTTCACTATTCTCAAATCGAATGAATAATTCAATTCATAGTACAAACTCTTTAACAAGTAATATCAAGAGGAAAATAATATATCAAATGCTGTACCCATGAGCTATTCATTTTATCATTTACTGAAGCTATAAATTACCATAGTAGTTTTGAATCTTCACTGGTTATTCTCAATTCCCAATGGAACTACAATCAATCTATTGAAATTCTGAAGTATTAAATGGATCAATTCATTTCAGATATTTAATTTACAAGGTTTTAGTTTCGAGATTGTGGATTTAAAAATAATCACATTCTATTATTAATTCTAAAATGAATTTGGTAGTACTTTTGATACCTTGGATAAAATCAATTCACCTTTAGTAGAAAAATGACAAACTAATCCAATCCAACCAGAAAGTAAGAGCATTTATATTAATTTCAATATTAATATATGAGATGGGAATTTGTTAATTTAATTTTTTTTTCTATGTATTTGTATAACTAAGATTCGTGCGAGCAAGAACTAAATTGCGGAAACTACGACCATCGAAATTTATTGATGTATTGAATATATATTAAAAAAATAATATAAATGATATATAATGTATTATATTTATAAAAATTATATATAAATAGAATAATTATAAATTAAATAAATATATTTTTATACTCTAAACCCCATCCAAGAGTTAGTTTGTAAATTTGTCTCTCAGAATTGTGAAGTTTCATCACAAATTTACTTTCATCATTGTAGAAAATTCTACCATTTGAACCTCGGATTTCAAATGTATTTATCAATTATTCATTATTTCATAATTATTTTAATTATTCTAACTGGTGAATGTTTTTCTGCAGGTGTCCATTCTGGTGAGATGTTACCAAAAACGGTTGTTCAAATAAGAGAAGACTGAGTATTGATAGACGTGTTTAATGGTTCCTCTGTAAATCTGTGCAAACATAGCTGTATTGGCCGATCATCACAGACATCTTTGTTTAATATATCTGTAGATCAATGTTCGTAAGTAACCTACTTCAACGTTATATTTTATTTAGTTTTAAATGGTCAATTTGTATTTAGAATAGTATTTATCACTGATTCAAAGTAATAAGCCATACAATCCAGATATTTTATAAATTGTTAAGACTCTGAATAAATGAATGTCACTTTTCATTCAACCTGTGATTTTTTTCAGTGTAATACAATTCATGGTATTTTTTCCTATTTTTATCGTAGAGGATACTGCTCAAGCTGTGAACAGTCTTCACATACTTTACTTCAGTTAATAAGCATGATTATCAATTATGGTGATAGTCATTGATTACATTATTATTGATCCTCCATTGGGAATACCGGTACTTTTTCATGTATCAAATATAAATATTCTAGCCACTATACATTGTCAAAACTTTTTATTAAATCATGATTTATTATTCAATATCCTACCTGATTTCAGCTTCGTACTTTCCTAATAATTCTAGTTACCTGATCTCTTCCTATCACATAGCACATTGCTATATTCCAAAGTAGCACGCTCAAGATCAAGTTTGAGCTTTTCAAACCTCTTCATAGTCTATTTCAAAACAGTGATCAACGTATAGAAAATATTTCCAGCTATTGCTTCTGAATTCTGATACATGCTGTCTATGTTATTGATACCTACCTCGTATTATAATTATTATAAAAAGTGAAAAGAAAATTATCTCAACTGGTATAGACAGAGCATTGATAAAAAAAACAAGAGTTTTTACTAAGAACCATTTTTTAGAAAATTGAAAGAAAGAATCATTCTCTGAAATCCTTATTCAATTTCCAAAAGCAGCCAGTAAAATTTCAAAACTGTTGTTTATATCAAAATACCCTTAACACAACTGTTGCGGCTTCTATAATGATTATTAAGATAATTTGTGATTATATCAAGTGTAAAGCTGTTAAGTCTTCAATAATTATTATGAAGATAATACTTGATTATATCAAGTGTGAAATATTTTCAAAACTCAAGCCAAAAGTAACTGAGATAAGGCAATTAAACTTTTGGTTGCAGTTATATAACATTTTTGTGAAACTGGTTTCCAACAATCGTTGAAGAGCAATTAAAAGCTTACAAAATTCCGAAAATAAATGTTCTCTTGTAAATTAGGCTTTAACAAATCAAGGCAATTATCTTCTAATTGTTGCTAGATAAACTGACACTTTGTATGACTATTCGAACCGTGTCTCGTTATCTCAAGTAGTACTATGTGTCAAAACATTGTAAAATTTGAGTAATATTTTCTTGTCAGTAAAATCTATCGAGAATTTAACTCGTCTAATTTCATACAAAAGAAATACACCTTCAGGGAAAGTAGATAGTTACTTATTATGTGAAGTATTTTATTGAATTGTTTTCCAAGACAAATGAATAATCATTATTTGCTGTATTTCACCATTTGCTGTATTTCATTCTGAAACTCATTTCTTCGGGGAAAATCTCTATGAATTAATTTGTGGGAACTGAAGGTAAAGGAATGGGTAAAACATCTAACGATAATTTACTTCAATTTCTCATACTTTAGGCTATACCTATTTAAATTGAGAATGGAAACCTTGCACTCTTTTAATAATATCATTATTGAATTTTATTTTGCAATGTGTGATTTGAGAGTTTATGCTGGAACAATGAATCTATTTTTTTAAGAATAAAAGAGCTTTTTAAAAGTAGAGTATGTACAAGTTATATAGACTGCTTGTCTATATTTCTTCGGTTATGGTTGTCATTGCTTCATTAATCCTGTTTTTTAAGTGGTTCAAGTCGCGAAGTTTTTGTGAATAAACAATGTTTTTGATGTAACCCCACAAGAAAAAATCACAAGGTGTCAGGTCTGGACTCCTTGGAGGCCACAGCATAGGTCCTTGTCGGCCTATCCATCGATCTCCAAATTTTCCGTTCAAAGCGTCTGTAACCAATGCACTAAAGTGTGGGGGAGCACCATCTTGTTGGAAATGAAGTTGATGAATGTTTTCGAGTTCATCTAGCTGAGGAAAGCAATAATTGATTAACATGTCGAGATACGCAACTCCATTAATTGTTTTTTCAGCAAAGAAGAAGGGCCCTATTACGCGATTTTTCATCACACCACACCATACATCAACTTTAGGCGAATCACGTTGTTTCTCAACAATTGCGTGTGTCTTTTCAGAGCCCCATATTCGTGAATTGTGTCTGTTAACACATCCACTCACATGGAAAGTAGCTTCGTCTGTAAAAATTATATCTAAAAATGATTCGTTTTCACTTATTCTGTCCAACATTTCAACAGCGAAATTTAACGGTTTACACAATCATTTGGTTTCAATTCCTGCAGTACCTGGATTTTATAAGCGTGTAATTTGAGTTTTTTATGTAAAACTTTGTGAACCGTTGTTTTTGGAATACCTAATTCAACGCTTCGACGAGGGATGGACTTCCCAGAACTTCTAATTGCCGATTGTCTAATTTGTTCAACCGTTTCGTCCGGTACACTTGGTCTGCCGGTTGATTTCTGTTTCTGAACTGATCCGGTTTTTTCAAATTGATTAAACCAGCGTGTTATGTTATTTTTGTGCGGTGGATCTCTTCCAAATTCACGTCGGAACGCACGTTGAACTAAAATTACGGATTTTAATTCAGCCATCAATAAAACACACTTTGCTTTATCTTTAACCGAGAACATAGTAACTCACTAAACTCACCACAACAACAGTACAAGAACTGATGTTGAGGTTAGAACAGCTTATAAACAAACTTTTGGGTTAGAGGCTTTCAGAGATACCAATATAACATTTTAAAATTTCCCTACAATCTTCCTACGAATTACTGAAACCGCACCATTCTTTTATGATAACACGGTATATTTCAACTACATTCTATACATAATACGATAAGAATAATTTATTATTGCAATGAATAATAATTATTTGATTGATTTCCACATTATGTTTCCATTAAACTTGTGCGAAAATGTGTGAATAAGGTTGAATAACCATTAAATACTATTTTAGGAGAGTGGATTGCAATGTTAAAAAACCTTCCAGAAATTCATGCATTAAAAATGAATTTATTCGCACAAATTCGATCGTCAAAATAGAGAAAAGTTTCGCTGTGAAAATCACTGTAACGAGTCTAATTGGAAACTGAACGGAAGTAGTTCTCTTATAGACGTAACGACTACTTTTTTCATGTCGGGTCGTGTCAAGTAGATGATTATATCTTTTTTGTTGCTGAATTCGGATATAAACTGTCTGCAAGCCCCACAGGGCGCAGTGAACATATCGTTGGGTAGTGCCGCACAAACTGCTATCGATGTGAACCTCCTATACCCGTCACTGACTGCTTTCACAATGGCTGACCGTTCTGCACATATGGAGAGGCCGTACGACGAATTCTCAACGTTGCATCCCGTGACTATCGTCCCGTCCTCGCACTTCAGAGCAGCCCCAACAGCAAACTTGCTGAAAGGAGAATAGGAATTTTTCCTTGCATCCACACTGGCTCGAATTAAGTCTTTCTCCTCATGGCCTGAAACAACAATATAGTACGCCTTAGAAAAATGCACTGACAGTTTTTCTCAAAAGAATTTGTTCCTACTAAATATTCAAGTAGGCTGACTTAGGGTGCAAACCTAGTGGAGCAGCGAAGGTAGCTTCAAGATGTAATGCATGTATCTAAATGGTGGTGCATATAGTGCTTCACTATTCGCCACCAGATTGTGCTACCATTTAATTACATGCTTTACATTCAACACTACCAAGCTTGAAGCTACCTCCGCTGCCCCACTATATTTGCACCTTTAAGGGGCGTTTACATTAGTAAAGTTTACTTGAATTCAAGTTTTGTATTAAATTAATGTATTTTTCAAATTTCAATCTAGACTTTTCTTCAGGTTTTGTAGATGTAGATGTTTGACTTTTGGATTCAACTTGAATCTTGAAGGTTTAATCAAACCTACAAATGGGAAAAAGAAATGAAAACAGTTGTCAGTCAATGTAGAATGCATAAGAACAACTAAATAGAGAAGTATGATGCAAGAAAAGTAAGATTAAAACTATGAGATCAATTAGATTTTTTTATTTATAATTACAGTATATACTTTTGATGCAAGTTTTAACAATCGCCCATTCAACTCAAACGTTAAAAAATCTTAAATTCAAGTAAACTTGGCTAATGTAAACGCCCCTTTAGAAAATAAAGGAAAAATTTAAGTTTTATTTTATTCAAAGGAAGTACAGTATTTCGGTAACATAAAATATTGTCCTAATGTAGAGTATTATTTTTTTACTGGTATGGTATAAACATACCTTACTCACATAGTTGGGCAAGTTATAGCATATCCTTTACAGATTTGCCCTGCTTCTCAAATGGGTTTGGGCTGTAACCTAAGCTGTATATGTATATTCCATTCGCTTCAGGTAGCCTAACTCACTACTTTTAAAACTCAGGGCACCACTATTATTGAATATTGAATTTTTTTCAAGTTTGAGATGAGAATAACTGGCACCAATTATTGATAGATGAGACAATCTACAATGTCAGTAACGTAGGCTACCCTATTTACTAAAAATAATATATAAGCCTAAATATTTTTCAATTGATGGGTTTCTTCACTAATTTCATTAAAAACCTTTACTATTCAACGATTAAATCCTAAAAGAGTAGGGTAGCTTAATTACCTTTTAAAATGATATTTTTTAAAATTATTACAATATAATAGGTTTTATAAAATATAATATCTAATTATCTATTGTTATATTTATTTTTCTATGTTATGTAATTTGTATTAATCTCTCAATGAATGAATAGATTTAAATGGATCAGAACGGAAAATAGATTGAATATGCTTCCTTGTTTACAAGGATATGTCATAAATAATAATATTAAAAGGAGTTGAGAATAATTGAAAAAGTCATGATTATTATACAAGTCTTGATCATATATATTATAAGATACGTATATGAATACGGCCCCTAGACTGTACGAGCCTAAATAGGTAGCTACCTGCTCATTTAGATAAACTGAGATTTGCCCTATATTTCCAAGTTCATTAGTGAATTTTACAAGGCTCACTGTTATTAGCATTTCGCTTCCAAACTAGAGATTTACGATCCTAGTAGCTAAGAGCTCATCTATAGAAACTGAATTTTGTTAAACATTTCCAGGTTCTTTAAGTGAATTTCACGAGGCTTTTTATTGTTATTAGCGTGATGCCTGCTAAGCCTTGATGTATTCCAGAGTCTTTACCTTGTTCGTGTCCGCAGAGCACTCAAGTTTTCACATTCGGACATAAGATATTAGTCCTGCAGTGAGAAGCACCATCTCTTGAGGGTTGTTCTGGTGAGGGTGATGGCAGATGTGATCGGGGGATGACAGAAAAGATCTGAGAGCGACAGGACCGCTCTGCGCTGTCGTGGAGCTAATAGCCCGGTAGTTACACGGCACATTACTCTTCTTCCGGTGTCACCGAAATAGGAACAACCTTTCACCCCTGTCTCACATTTGCTCTATAGCACGTATCGGCCATAGACAACAGACACATTTACACACCGAAACAGGCCACTCTTCTATCCTACACAGACAAACACTTTATTGTTTCTAGTCCCAAATCTCTGTTGTATGTCTCAAAACGTACTTCTTCTAATTCACAACCTTGACTTCCTTTTATTGCGCATCTGGTTTCAATTATATCTACGATAAAGTGTTTTTTCCAATAGCCTTTCAGTGTTGTCGTTCGGACCTGTGTAGTTGAAGTTAATCATTCATTGATCATAAAGGTTTGTGGTAGTACTGGTAGAGCTTCGAGACTGTTTCTGAGGGTAATTATGAAGTTTTTGGGGAAGTGCATTCAGAACTATAGGCTACTATTTCAATAGTTTTGATTAGATGAACACCGTTTCCCGTTCGAAACGCGCTGGGCTCAGGTTGATGATTAGTTTTCAGTTGAGTTTGCTTGTAGTACAAACACGTTGTGAAGCATAGGAGTGAACAAAACGGTTAGGTCTCGATCGCGTTTCAGCACGATGACATTCAAATGGGTTTTTCATGTTTGTCAGCTGATTTGTGGCATCAATCGAAACTGAAAGCCAAACATCGACCTGCCCGTTCTATTCGTACTCATAGAAGAGTGGGTGAAGAGGGTTGAGAAGGGTAGGCTCAACAGAAGCATATTATATTCATCTAGTTTTTCAATATTGAGAAGATTCACAATAATTGAACGAGAGATTGGTTGTGCATTGGCGTTTTTGACAAATGAATTCCTTTTTGAATTCACCCTGGGTGAATTACCCATGATCTTGGTGAGTTTGAATGGAAAACTGTTCAAATGAAAACTCTTCTGAATTGGCAGTGTGTTGGTGCATATTGCTCTGATGCATGGAGATATAGACACTATCTAACAGCTCAATTCAACCACTAACAGTAATATTCGCACTTTGAACACTATTGGACTGTCTCTTGATGATCTAAACATTATAAAAGTATATTTGTATGAGACATTGTAAATAATAGAAATTCTCAACTCACCCTGATGGTCATTGACCAAGGGTTAAATGCTTACATGAATTTATAATTTGTAATGTATTTTCTTGATTGATAAATAAAAGCTATTCTATTCTATTCGTGATGAGTTGTCATATTACTGCAAAAAACCATTCCACTACGGTGGTCGCCCTCTCCACCGGTAATAGGTTGTGGACGGAAAACTTGTTTATTATGAGTGAAACTAAGACGCAAAGGGAAGCCGAAATATATGGGCTATCAGCCAAACCCGGAAGAAGAGGGTTTGTGACTAAAGATTCCCATAATCCATCGAACGTGACTCCAGTCGAGTAGTGCGTGTCCCTTCGACAAAATAGCTTCCTCTCATTCTCAAAGGAACTGCACGAAATTATAGAACCAAAATATCCACAACTCACATCAAATTTGTCGCTATCTGTCAACACTCTTTCACGTCCCTTTTGCATTCAAATCTTGTATTTTTTGCTGCAGATGATGCTACATATGATGTACCACACTTATGCATATGAAAGGAGGGGTGGAGGATGATGATTCAT